>NW_026733425.1:132500-169704 GCF_028476545.2 Physella acuta
TCTATATTCTATATTCTATATTCTATATTCTATATTCTATATTCTATATTCTATATTCTATATTCTATATTCTATATTCTATATTCTATATTCTATATTCTATATTCTATATTCTATATTCTATATTCTATATTCTATATTCTATATTCTATATTCTATATTCTATATTCTATATTCTATATTCTATATTCTATATTCTATATTCTATATTCTATATTCTATATTCTATATTCTATATTCTATATTCTATATTCTATATTCTATATTCTATATTCTATATTCTATATTCTATATTCTATATTCTATATTCTATATTCTATATTCTATATTCTATATTCTATATTCTATATTCTATATTCTATATTCTATATTCTATATTCTATATTCTATATTCTATATTCTATATTCTATATTCTGTATTCTATATTCTGTATTCTATATTCTGTATTCTATATTCTGTATTCTATATTCTGTATTCTATATTCTGTATTCTATATTCTGTATTCTATATTCTGTATTCTATATTCTGTATTCTATATTCTGTATTCTGTATTCTATATTCTGTATTCTATATTCTGTATTCTATATTCTGTATTCTATATTCTGTATTCTGTATTCTGTATTCTATATTCTATATTCTATATTCTATATTCTATATTCTATATTCTATATTCTATATTCTATATTCTATATTCTATATTCTATATTCTATATTCTATATTCTATATTCTATATTCTATATTCTATATTCTATATTCTATATTCTATATTCTATATTCTATATTCTATATTCTATATTCTATATTCTATATTCTATATTCTATATTCTATATTCTATATTCTATATTCTATATTCTATATTCTATATTCTATATTCTATATTCTATATTCTATATTCTATATTCTATATTCTATATTCTATATTCTATATTCTATTGGAACAGACGAATTCATGGATCAATAGTTTATTTCACACGCCAGCCAAAAATATACGCCTGATATTTTAAACGCTGACCACAATATAGGCTCATCAATTTCAGATTCATTAATTTAGTTATTCAACACCAATTCCTCTTGTTTATTTTAAGTATTTTTTTTTATTTCCGTTAAAAGGCAACGCTATACTAAAACATTTGTTTTAATATTTTTTTTTATTTTTTCCGAGAAAGACGCAACTGTCCTAAATATTTTAGCGTGGGAAGCCGATTCCATTTAACTCACCCTATGCATACGTCACTGGCGAGCTAGGAGTTTGTAGTTAATAGTTGTCAGACAAATCAAAATTTTAAAAATATTTACAGTAGTACCTCGAAATACGAATTTAATTAGATCCGTAGCATTGCTCATATGTCAAATTGCTCGTATCTCAAAGCACTTTTCTCCATTAAAATACCACAAAATGCCACCCAGTTGGTTTTGATACAAGCAAATTGTATATGTAAAAAAAATAACTTATAAACAGTATATAGCATGATGCAAAAAAAAAAATAATAATATGCTTTCTGGCAATAAAAATTGGAACCATTTGGAACGAGCTTTTCAAGTTTATTGTATTTTAATTATGCATGAAACCTAATACACAGAATAACTTGAGTACCTTTACAGTTATGTTGATGAACTTTTATACACAATTATTGTATCAAATTTTTAGTTTCATGTCAACTATTGAGCGCTTTCCGGTGCACGAAAATGTTACTTATTCTACTTCCGGTTTCTCAAAATTTCGATAACTTGAGTACCGTTAGGTGAACATAATAATATATTCATATAAAAGTTTTGTAGTGAATGCGATCATTTCTATTTACTATTGAACGATTTTCCGTAGCAAGAACAGATAATGTATTCTATTTCCGCGTGAACACTATCATTGTTTGTACTGTTTTAGTTAGGTAAAGGAAAGGTTATATTATATTATATTTTATACATTGAGTAGTTGTAATAGGGGGCTATCGATATTTAGAAGTAGTCATTTACTTAGATGAAACCAGCGTCTTTTCCTACTCTAAGGAGACTAATTAAAATAAATTACATTATTACAATAAAAATAATCAATAAAAAAAAACCTTAATTTGCATTTGCTTTTATTGTTCCGTGTTAGTTTACATTATTATGAACGTGCATCAATGTAATATAACAATCAATTTTAAAGCACGGGATCATTATGTAATAGTTATTATACGTCTGTATATTGAGTTTAGTTTTGGGAAAGTGTGTGAAACCTTTGTTGGACTGTGTGTGGTGGGTTTTGTGTGGAACTCCTATTGGAATGTGTGGGGTGGACTGTGTATTTGGAATAGGTTGAGAAGGCATGAAGACGACAAAAAATAATTTAAAAAAATATATATAATCGTATTTTAGAAAACCCACAAAAAGATTGTAACAGGTCGTTTAATAATCAAGCATAGTCTAAGCACTCTTAGATGGAACAAAGAATTCTATTGTCATAGCCTTCATACTCCCCAGCTCTCTCCAACGTCCTCCATCAAACACATCTAACCAACGGCAATAAGTCCTCTTTCAATTTGTTATGTTATACAAGTAAACCATATTTTTGAGTACATTAGCCAGGATTCTTGTTGTTGATGAAGACTCAGTCAAATAAATTACCTATTATATTAGTCATGAGAACCAGCTAAACAATCACACTATGTTAGAATTAGTTAAACAAACACGTTACATTACAACCAGATAAACAAACACATGTTTCATGAGACCAACCTAAACAATCACATGTTTTATGAAACCTAGATAAATAATGAAAACAATTCTATCTCAACAGCAACGTCATAAGTAGCTAAATTATCACATATTTAATTAAATCACATGTTTCGTTAGACCTAGCTAAATAATCACATATTGCATAAAACTAGCTAACCAACAACGTATTTAGCAGCTAAATTACCACAGTCATGCTTGATTAAAAAGCTAAACAGCCACACGTTCGACTATAACCAGTCTTTGTTTAGTAGTTCTATAGACTTGACAAGTGCGTACATTAATCCGATACACATAATGATTGGATCTGTAGAATAAAATAAAATGTTTAAATATCTATATTTTCTTAATTAGCACATTATATAAAAACATTTTTTAGTTAAGTAAACATCTAATACAGTGTATTGTCATCGAGTCTTAACCTCCGTGTAAAATTTGAAACAAATCAGTCCGGTAGAAGTGATATTTTTCGAGTACAACTTCCTTTCACCGAAAATCACTTAAAACTTGATGCAATCAAGAAATTAAGACCTATAACTGTTAATAAAATTTAGTGTATCTAACTGAAACGGTACTTTGATGTATTTTAGAAACTGGATAAAGAGTAAGGGAGGTCAATTAAATTTGAAAGTAATCAAGGTGTAAGATCTTATACTTGTGTTTGAAATTCAGTCTACATAACTGAAACAGTATTCATGTCAATGAGTTCCCTAGGAAACAGAGAATCGTACCACTTCCGCTTACCCGAAATCGCAAAAAAGTAGAAAGGAACCTTCGAATACAATCTAATAATTCTATTTGCAAATATGTCTCAGTAAAGTAAAGTTCCCTTTTCAAACCTGACGGTCAATAGGGCAAGTGAAGAAGAGTTCACTTGTTTCTGTGACCTCGGCATATGATGTGTTAGTGTGGTCAGCACTATACCCAGCCGCCTTTACTTTCCCTAACGTGAGTTAGGTACCCAATATATGTCTGATTAGCTTTAATAGTACTCAAGTTATCGGCTTTTGAGGGAACCAAAGTAGAGTACGTTTCACTTCCGGATACAAGAAATTGCTCAAAAGTTAACAGAAAACTACAAATCTGATATAATCCTTCGATATGACATTTGTTCATCATAACTGAAACGGTACTCGAGTTATCGTGTTTATATATTGATTATATATATATATATATATATATATATATGTATATATATATATATATATATATATATATATATATATATATACGCACGCAGGCACACACTCACGCACGCACGCACACAAAACTATAGAATCCACTCGGAGTCATATATGGCCAAACATCCTATGGTCAAACAAAGTTCACAGCCCCACTGTGGTCAAACACCATATGGTTAAATTTCTTGTGAACAAAGTCCTTGTGGACAAAGCCATTGTGGACAAAGCCCTTGTGGACAAAGCCCTTGTGACCAAAGCCCTTGTGGCCAAAGCCCTTGTGGACAAAGCCCTTGTGGACAAAGCCCTTGTGAGCAAAGCTTGTGTGGACAAAGTCCTTGTGAACAAAGCCCTTGTGAGCAAAGCTTGTGTGGACAAAGCCCTTGTGAACAAATCCCTTGAGACCAAAGCCCTTGAGACCAAAGCCCTTGAGACCAAAGCCATTGTGGACACAGCCCTTGTGAGCAAAGCTTGTGTGGACAAAGCCCTTGTGGACAAAGCCCTTGTGGCCAAAGCCCTTGTGGACAAAGCCCTTGTGGACACAGCCCTTGTGGACAAAGCCCTTGTGACCAAAGCCCTTGTGACCAAAGCCCTTGAGGCCAAAGCCCATGTGGCCAAACCACATGTGGTCACAACACAAACCACATGTTCCTTTTTTGAACATTTATAGAAAAGCCCTATATTGGATTAGTGTTCTAAAAATTACAGATACAATGCCAGCCTAAATCAACCATTTGCCATTTTATCAGACAATATAAAACAAACACTGGCAGAGGAAGGCTCACCTACCTGCCTTGCAAGTGGAGCTCTCCATCCGTGGAGGCCAACAATTCACTCGTTTTTATTATTTTTACTCCCGCTGCAAGCAGATATACATAGGACATGGCACATGTGAAGTTGAAGTAAAATAACTCTATTGAAAACCTAAGACGACAAAACATATTAAACAACATTTCGCTGGCAACATTAGTGATCAATATATTACATTATTTTAAAAGACAATTTGAAACCTGTTATAGACGATTATTCTTAGCACAATGTAGCCCTACACATAATATACAACAAACGTAATCTGACAGTGGAGCTTAATAAATAATGACACCTTTAAAAGATTAATTGAATCTCTATTGAGAACTTCTACACATAATATCTGACTGTTTTAAGCCTGGTACGATATGATGATGGAAGATACAAGTTACTTGTAAACAGACAATCAAAACACAGAAACAACCAATGGCCTTTTTTAATTAATTGTTTTTGACGGACTTTTTGTATTCAGAAGTGGTCCTTTACTTAGATGAAACTGTTGTTTCCTTCTCTAAGCCGAGTAATTAAAATACGTTACATTATTACCACAAAATACTCAATTAAAAAAAACAACATTTTTTTTGCATTTGCCTTTTTTGTCCAGTGTTTGTTTACATTATTGTTAATGTGTATTTGTATATTGAACAATCTATTTTGAAAGTTACCTGATCATTATGCAATACTTATTTTAATGTTGTTTTATCCCTTTAGAAAAAAAAAAAAGATCGTACACCAGCGATGTGAACCACGTCTGTATGTAAGTTCATTTATTTACGAGAAAATGTGTGGAACAATTGGTGGACTCTATGTTTAATGTATTGAGAAGGCATTTACAAGATAAAAATAAAACAAAAACATATTTTTGAAAACCCAAAAAACAATTATAGTTAGGAACGACAAAAGATGTTTTCGTCGGTTAATCAATTTTAGTTTAAAACGCAATTAGATGGAAATAAAAATCCATGTCAAAACATTACTCTTCCCCTAACTTCCTCTGTCCTACACCTCTGACTGACGGCAATAACTCCTCTTTCAATTTGTTGCTATATTATATTAGTAAACCATATTTTCAGTACATTAATACAGGATTCTTGTTGTTTAAGAAGATTTAGTAAAATAAATTAACCCCAAATTGACGTTTAAAACTATCAGATAATTCATCATTGATGGCTGCACAACGATACTTATTTATTCCACCTAGTTTATCTATCACAAAAGTGTTTTTTAGAGTTAGCAAAATAATCAAATATCATTATTGGATTTAGCTCAACAACATTTTTAGAGCTAAATTACAACACTTCTGATCAAATAGCTATTCATTCGCACGTTGGACTAAATTATATCTTTGATTGTCATTTCCAAGGACATGATCAAAGCGTACAGAGCTCCCATGAACATAATGACCGGTTCTGTGGAAGAGAAAATAGTTGGATACCTACACACTTCTAATGTTCTATGCTGGAGTATGGTTAACGTATACTAATGTGTATGCACTTAACAAAGGGTAGGTTTTTACGAGCGATATTTTCAAAAAACATGTTTGCAGAAAGCGATTACAGAATAGGAGTGACCTCCCTGCCTGAGTTAACCTAGCTCTGATGAGTACCCAAGACAAGTAAAGGAAAGTAAAGGTGGCCATACTGCTGACCACTTCTTCACTTTAAATGGCGGGGTCAAGTACATGTGAACTCTACTTCATCCACTCTATTAAAAATGGGAACTTTACCTAAAAGAGAACAATATATATATAGACACACATCGCTAGTCTCTGTTCATACGTTTTTTTTTAAAGTTCTAAAAAAAAGTTTTTATAAATGTTTGATTATTTAATTTCTTTCATTTTTCTATACTGTTTGAAATTGTCATCCCTAAGAATTCACTCAGTCCATCAACATTGAATTTTATCAGAGAATATAAAATAAACATTGGCAGACAAAGGCTCAAATACCTGCTTGCAGCTGGAGTTTTCCGTTGGTGGAGGCCAAAAATGCATCATTTCTCAGTTCCACTGCAAGCAAATATAATTAATACAGAGCATATATACAGTTGATGTAAATTAACTACAGTTAAAACAATGACTTGACACAACAATTAAAACAAGCTTTGGCTAACAAAAATAAAATAAATCATGTTAAACCATATATTATACAATGTTTGAAGACGATTTGAAACAGGCAATTGTTTTTAATTCCTGACACCATGTATACATAATAGACAATGAACTTAGTCCAACAGTAGCGCTTAATAAGTAATGCCACCATTAAACATTGTTTTAAATATATACTGAGAAAGTCTATTAGTATTAGCATTAGGCGCGCTTATTTTCCAACGTTTCCTTAAAATGAAAACTACTGCATAAAGTTAAACACTATTTTTCGCTTATGTATGTAAAAAACATTATAAATCCCCCCCCCCCCCCCCCCCCCACCTAATTTTTTCCATAAAATTGTAATAATTACGATTAATTATATGTTTATTTTAAATTTAAAATGGATAAAACTGAAACGTAATAATATGACAGCGGACACCATTGAGAAACATTCAGGAACACTGTCAAATATTACCAGCCTGAGACGTAAATAACAGCTAAACACAAACTTATTAATTATTCATATTTTCAGGTTTAACATAAATGAAATTAGAAATGCAAAATATTAAACATTTGATTGTGTATTAAATAGTATTCTTTCTGGCTTATAATATAAACAATCCTAGCATTTTTAAATATCAGCCTCTGGGTCATTACCTCTATCTCTGTTTACTTATGTTCTTGTTTTACAACAAAGAATTACTCATTGCGTAATGCAATGAGTTCGCGCAAAGTCTTGAAAATCTCTAGAATTTGCTAAATTTTTAGACCATTAAAAGTCTGAAAAACCACTAGATTTCAGGCTGGGTTTAAAGAAAAGTCTAGAAAGAGTTGTGAGTTTAAGTTAATTTTAGGAACAAAACTTTTTTTCACGTTGTCCGCAGATCTACGGCGTGTAATCTTACTATGATTATTTTCCTCTACTATTTTAAATCTATATCAGTCATCACAAGACGACGATAAAGACTGTTATGCTAAAGTGAACAAGGAGGCAATGCACACCGATGATGTAAAGTAGCCTACGCCTGATGCATTTTAGAGAAAAAAAAAATAATTATTTAAAATGACCATGTTTAACTAAAGTTGATTACTCAGCATACAAATTTCATGCAAGACTTTTTTATACGTTTGCTTAAATCTATTATTTACTTAAGGGTCGTCCATAAATGACGTCACACTCGTAGGGGGAGGGGGGTCTGCAATTTTGTGACGGTGTGTGATGAGGGGGAGGGGGGGTCAGATAGTGCGACGTCACACTTTTGCATTATTAAAAAGCAATGTTAGAAAACGAATTTTAGATGTTTTTTTGCGGTTTAGAAAACTGTGTTAATAAATTGTAATAGGAATTGATTAAAATACTCTATTTTGACAGAGTTCAGACAAAATTTTGGAAAAATATCGATGTTTTAAAAATAATTTAACTTCAGTTTTGAGGGGGGGGGGGGTTGTAGGCTGAGGTGTGACGTCATGTTAGGGGGGTTTGGCTTTTTGTGACGATGTGTGACGGAGGGGAGGGGGGAGGTACAAATCGTCAAAAAAGCGTGACGTCATGTATGGATGACCCCTTAATCGGTTCAGATATTTTAGTTGAGATATTTAAATAAACGGTCTACAGTGGAAATGAAGTAGAGTTTATCAGTTTCTGTAACATTGGCATGTGGGGGTACAGTGTGTTAATTTCTACGCCCTGTCACTTTGGCTTTACCTAACGTAAGTTATTCTCATGTCGGGGGTGGGTATGTTCACATGTCGGGGGTGGGTATATTCTCATGTCGGGGGTGGGTATGTTCTCATGTCGGGGGTGGGTATGCTCACGTACGTCCTACAGACTCGAAGCCGAAACCCGAACCAACCCCCTCCCTTTCATCAAAACATTCTATCACATCGACTGGTATACAGAAAGATACGTAAAAACAATACTTTCTTGATTTGATATAAATAAAATGTTTATAGCGCTTATGTTATGGGTATGAATTTAAGCATATTTTTTTTTTACGAAAACTTAAGCGAAGCTTAGCAGTATGCCTAGTTTTCAAATCAATGGTAACAGTTTTCATTGATTGTTTCGTCAGAAATTATGCTAAGGACTAAACCTTCATTGAAGTTTTTAGAATTTGTTATGTTAAAGGGGTAATGATTAAGTTCTCACATGATTACCAAAAGCAACTATTCCATTTTACTTCGGCTATAGACTTGTTGCGGGAATTAAGACTCTAAACGCTAGCGTAACTTCTATGAAAGAAAACAAATTAAAAAGAAAATCCGAAAGTTTGCACAAGAACAAAGTTTGACAAAAAAAACAGCTCTATTTAAAATGAGTAAAAATTGAGATGTTACTATAGTAGCACCCCCGCACCCTCACCCACATACCATTTAGATAATCATAAATTACATATGCAGAATATAAGGGTCGTCCATAAATGACGTCACATTCGTAGGGGGGGAGTGGGTGGGTCCGTAATTTTGTGACGGTGTGTTGAGGGGGAGGGGGAGGGGGGGGGGGTCAGATGGAGGGACGTCACTTTTCTGCATTATAAAAAAAACAATTTTAGAAAACGAGTTTTAGCCGTTATTTCGAATTTTAGAAACGGTTTTAATAAATTTTAATAGGAAATGATCATAATACCCTATGTTGACAGAGTTCTGACAAGATTTGGGAAAAATATCGATTATTTAAGAAGGATTCAACAGCAATTTCGGGGGGGGGGGGGGTGATTCGTTGTAAGCTGAGGTGTGACGTCATTTTAGATGGGAGGTGTCTGGGTTTTTGTGACGACGTGTGACGGAAGGGATTGGGGGATGGGGGAGGTAAAAATAGTCCCAAAAAAAACGTGGCATCATTTATGGATGACCCCATACTATTTAAAAAATGTTGTTAGAAAGATATTGCCTTTTTGTAGATGTAGATGTAGATGTAGATGTAGATGTAGACGTAGATGTAGATGTAGATGTAGATGTAGATGTAGACGTAGATGTAGATGTAGATGTAGATGTAGATGTAGATGTAGATGTAGATGTAGACGTAGATGTAGATGTAGATGTAGATGTAGATGCAGATGCAGATGCAGATGGAGATGGGGATGGGGATGGGATGTGGATGTGGATGTGGATGTGGATGTGGATGTGGATGTGGATGGAGATGGAGATGGAGATGAAGATGGAGATGGAGATGGAGATGGAGATGGGGATGGAGATGGAGAAGGAGATGGAGATGGAGATGGAGATGGAGATGGAGATGGAGATGGAGATGGAGATGGAGATGGAGATGGAGATGGAGATGGGGATGGGGATGAAGATGGAGATGGAGATGGAGATGGAGATGGGGATGAAGATGGAGATGGAGATGGAGATGGAGATGGAGATGGAGACGGAGACGGAGATGGAGATGGAGATGGAGATGGAGATGGAGATGGAGATGGAGATGGAGATGGAGATGGAGATGGGGATGGGGATGAAGATGGAGATGGAGATGGAGATGGAGATGGAGATGGAGATGGAGATGGAGATGGAGATGGAGATGGAGATGGAGATAGAGAGGGAGATGGAGATGGAGATGGAGATGGAGATGGGGATGGGGATGGGGATGAAGATGAAGATGTAGATGGAGATGGAGATGGGGAAGGGGATGAAGATGGAGATGGAGATGGAGATGGAGACGGAGACGGAGACGGAGACGTAGATGGAGATGGAGATGGAGATGGAGATGGAGGTGGAGATGGAGATGGAGATGGAGATGGAGATGGAGATGGAGATGGAGATGGAGATGGAGATGGAGATGGAGAGGTAGATGGAGATGGAGATGGAGATGGAGATGGAGATGGAGATGGAGATGGAGATGGAGATGGAGATGGAGAGGTAGAGGTAGAGGGAGATGGAGATGGAGATGGAGAGGTAGATGGAGAGGTAGATGGAGATGGAGATGGAGATGGAGATGGGGATGGGGATGGGGATGGGGATGGGGATGGGGATGGGGATGGAGATGGAGATGGAGAGGTAGATGGAGAGGTAGATGGAGATGGAGATGGAGATGGAGATGGGGATGGGGATGGGGATGGAGATGGAGATGGAGATGGAGATGGAGATGGAGATGGAGATGGAGATGGAGATGGAGAGGTAGAGGGAGATGGAGATGGAGATGGAGATGGAGATGGAGATGGAGATGGAGATGGAGATGGAGATGGAGATGGAGATGGAGATGGAGACGGAGATGGAGATGGAGAGGTAGAGGGAGATGGAGATGGAGATGGAGATGGGGATGGGGATGGAGATGGAGATGGAGAATGGGATGGAGATGGAGATGGAGATGGAGATGGGGATGGGGATGGAGATGGAGATGGAGATGGAGATGGAGATGGAGATGGAGATGGAGATGGAGATGGAGATGGAGATGGAGATGGAGATGGAGATGGAGAGGTAGATGGAGATGGAGATGGGGATGGGGATGGGGATGGGGATGGGGATGGAGATGGAGATGGAGATGGAGATGGAGATGGAGATGGGGATGGGGATGGGGATGGGGATGGGGATGGAGATGGAGATGGAGATGGAGAGGTAGATGGAGAGGTAGATGGAGATGGAGATGGAGATGGGGATGGGGATGGGGATGGGGATGGGGATGGGGATGGGGATGGAGATGGAGATGGAGAGGTAGATGGAGAGGTAGATGGAGATGGAGATGGAGATGGGGATGGGGATGGGGATGGGGATGGGGATGGGGATGGAGATGGAGATGGAGATGGAGATGGAGATGGAGATGGAGATGGAGATGGAGAGGTAGAGGGAGATGGAGATGGAGATGGAGATGGAGATCGAGATGGGGATGGAGATGGAGATGGAGATGTAGATGGAGATGGAGATGGGGATGGAGATGGAGATGGAGATGTTCTGTTTTTAAAAATTACCTGGTGGATTTGAAACATCAAATCTTTCGCTGAAATTATAGGGGTTAGTATGAATCCGTGGGTAAAATGAAAGTGCTGCAAGAATGTACCACGAATTCTTGAATTCGGGGCGGAATCTGAATCTGAATGGATAGCTCTTATCTTCACAGTAGCAGTGATCATCGTTACTCATTTGTTTGCACGCAGAATGCATACAGTTCCCTCCGAAAAAACATTCCTGGAAACAAAAACAGATATCATAATATTAATGAATATATCTTTTTTCTCTATTTAGTACACTAGCCTGGCCTCGGTGTAAAACCTATCTTTAAACAGCATATGCCCGGTACTGCCCGGGTTGAGGAAATATAATACGTTTCCAATTAGTGTTGATATTCAAATAAGGCCGTTTGAAAAATAAAACATAACCCTGAATATTTATTAGATATATTCTTCTAAACGAAACCCAATGTTTAAAAGTATCTCTCTCTCTTTCTCTCTCTCTCACATGTGGATGTGGATGTGGATGTGGATGTGGATGTGGATGTGGATGTGGATGTGGATGTGGATGTGGATGTGGATGGAGATCCAGATGCAGATGAAGATGTAGATGTAGATGATGTAGATGTAGATGTAGTTGTAGATGTAGATGTCGATGTGGATGTGGATGTGGATGTGGATGTGGATGTGGATGTGAATGTGGATGTGGATGTGGATGTGGATGTGGATGTGGAAGTGGATGTGGATGTGGATGTGGATATGGTTGTGGATGTGGATGTGGATGTGGATGTGGATGTGGATGTGGATGTGGATGTGGATGTGGATGTGGATGTGGATGTGGATGTGGATGTGGATGTGGATGTGGATGTGGATGTGGATGTGGATGTGGATGTGGATGTGGATGTGGATGGAGATGGAGATGGAGATGCAGATGTTTAAATATGCGTTCTACACTCTTTTTCACCTATTCTCATTGTTGTCTTTTTGTGTGTAAAGTTGTTTTTGTTTTTGCAATGTAACAGTTTTTTGAGTTTCGAAAATAAAATAATATAATTATTATAGAACTAGAGAGCCGCATATTGACATCAAAAGAGCCGTATGCAGCTCGCGAGCTGCGGTGTTTCGACCCCTGGCATAGGCTAAAGATTGTTTAATAAGAAATAGGGTTAGAAATAGGGAGATATATATGGAAAAAGACATGGATAGATATTAGTATGATATGTATTCTGTAATGGGGTGATAACGAACGATCGAAATGGACAAGAGGTAAAGCATTTGACTGCCAATGACCAGGGGGAAATTTGTGTGTGAGGGGAGTGGGAAAATTTGTTTGAGAGTGGAGTGGAAAACGTCCTGGACACGGGTAAATATGTCCTATTTTGATTTAAGTTCAGGTTGAATTTTAGTTGTATGCATATTCATGTAATTTTACAGACTTTAATTTAGTTTCTTTTTTTTAAATATTTTTGGTTATTCTTTATAATTATTTAAAATGAATTAATAAATTTTGGTGGTTTTTATTTTTGTATTAGATGTAGAATAGGCCTATCTAACAGAGTTTCTTCCAGGCATCTCTTCGGGGGGACGAAGCCCCCCCCCCCCCCCCCGAAAAATTTTTACCGCCCCCCCGAACGAAATGAAATTTATATAATTTATATAGAAAATATATACTTTTAACAGTGTCCGCCCTCCCGAAGAAAGTTTACCGCCCCCCCCGAAGATTTCAAGTGGCCCCCGGAGAAAAGTCTGGAAGAAACACTGCTATGTAAAGGGTTTAAATTTCGATTTAGAAAATTCATATTGGTCTGTATTATATACGTTTAGGTTTTGCGTATAAATGTAAAAAAAAAAAACATTTCTAGGCTTTAGATGTAGGTTTAGCCTTAGTCTGTGTTAACTAGTCTGGTCTGGTCTGTCTGGTCTGGTCAGTTTTATTTCGATTCGTTTGTTTCCGTTCGGTTGTTTATATTTGTTCTTATTATGTTGACTTAGCCATAAATAAGTATATATATATATATATATATATATATATATATATATATATATATATATGTAAAACCCCAGATAGAAAAAGCTAATAATCCATTACAACCAGCTGATCTAAAATACCTAATCAATATATTACACTGAACTCACATTTTGCCAATTAGACCTATATATCTGAACAATCCAAGTTTTTATAGCAATGTTTCAGAAAAATCCCGTAGCAGCACTTGCTAGTGTTTGAATAGCCGGCGACGCGTCCATAAATTCGGCCGGTGTATACACAGTTGTTGGCAGCATCGCACTCCTTTTCATATCCCTCGATTTTCATGTCTAACTGCATCGGTTTTTCAGTACCATCTGAAGCTATTCAATAATATTATTATTGGACGACTCTTCGTAAAGTCAACACAGATAAACTACATAGGTTTTTTTGTTGCCTAAAGAGCTGAAATAAACCAGGGACGTGGAGTAGGGAGTTTGATTGTTTCTTATAGCCTGACCTTACCTTGAAGAAAAATAGCTAAAAAATATTTCAGGTAAAATAAAAAAATTAAAATGAAACTAAAATAATTCAATGTAAAATGTCATAAAACGTCTAACCACCTATTAATTAAATAGTCAAACAAAGTTACCTACCAAGAACACCAAAGATACAAAAAAGACTTATTAAAGTTAAAGGCATCATGTGACTGTTCATCCTTTTATTGATCTGAGGATTCTGTATATATAAGTAATATTATTAGATTGTAGTTATATTGGTCACAAGAATAAAAGTATCACTAGTTGTGTTATAAAAAAAACATAATCGCGCTATACGGCACAGTAGGCTAGTATGAAAACTTGACTAAATAGGCTTGTTTTTTAGAGGAGATTGTAGCCCGCCTAATCAAAGTTATAAGGTGCAATGTGATCTATTTTATATCCTTATATGTCAAGGCCATAAAAACAGATAAACTATACGGATTGGAAAAGGTAACTTTACTTTGGTTTACTACCCTACCATTGAATCAAGCTTTACCTAAATACTAAAACTAATCGCAATTTGGCTCGAATCGCATTTGACTAACGTGTTTCCTGCTATATTTTTAAAGATTAAACATACACTACTAGTGGGATATTTGGTGGGATAAATGGGCGTATATATATATATATATATATATATATATATATATATATATATACATATATATATATATGCCCTATATATACACTAGCTGTTATCGGTTAGGCCTCAGCCTCGGCCATTCATAGCGACGTCCAAATATAAATCTTGACACACATAATATGCATGTTTGTTTACAAAATATATAATTTATAAGAAAATAAACCGGGAGTGATCTCCCCTAAACTTTCTCGAATATTCTAATATATCCCTACGGGGGATGGCACCTCGGGAAATAGACATGATTCATGATTTTTAATCAATTTTAATTACTTAAACTTTTAAAATAGAATATAATCTGGTAGAAAAAAATAATTGCGCACGAAGTGAACGCCAAAAATTATGTGTATAATAGTGCGGAATATTATTAGTACCATATAAATTCACATTCGTTTTTTGAGAAATTGAAGTATCGTAAATTACTACTTCCTATCAACGGAAATTACTCAAATTTTAACAAAAGGCATAGACTAGATCCTTTACATACATATGAAATTTTATTTATCTATCTGAAACAGTACTCAAATTATAGGCTTTTGAAAAATTCAAAGTAAAATAAGTGCCGTTTCTGGTTACCGGAAATCGCTGAAAAGTTTATACAGAACTACCAATTCGACATAATACTTATATATAAAATTGTATCAATTTATCTGTAACGGTACTCAAGTTATCGTGTTCACAGACACACATACACATCAACACATCAACACATACACACACAGACATATGGACAAGTTTGCAACACTATGTTTTTCCGTGGATGTGGATGTGGATGTGGATGTGGATGTGGATGTGGATGTGGATGTAGATGTGGATGGAGATGGAGATGGAGATGGAGATGGAGATGGAGATGGAGATGGAGATGGAGATGGAGATGGAGATGTAGATGTAGATCTAAAATACCTAATCAATATATTACACTGAACTCACATTTTGCCAATTAGACCTATAATTGGAGCAATCCAAGTTTTTATAGCAATGTTTCAGAAAAATCCCGTAGCAGCACTTGCTAGTGTTTGAATAGCCCGCGACGCGTCCATAAATTCGGCCGGTGTATACACAGTTGTTGGCAGCATCGCACTCCTTTTCATATCCCTCGATTTTCATGTCTAACTGCATCGGTTTTTCAGTACCATCTGAAGCTATTCAATAATATTATTATTGGACGACTCTTCGTAAAGTCAACACAGATAAACTACATACGTTTTTTTGTTGCCTAAAGAGCTGAAATAAACCAGGGACGTGGAGTAGGGGGTTTGATTGTTTCTTATAGCCTTACCTTACCTTGAAGAAAAATAGCTAAAAAATATTTCAGGTAAAATAAAAAAATTAAAATGAAACTAAAATAATTCAATGTAAAATGTCATAAAACGTCTTACCACCTATTAATTAAATAGTCAAACAAAGTTACCTACCAAGAACACCAAAGATACAAAAAAGACTTATTAAAGTTAAAGGCATCACGTGACTGTTCATCCTTTTATTGATCTGAGGATTCTGTATATATAAGTAATATTATTAGATTGTAGTTATATTGGTCACAAGAATAAAAGTATCACTAGTTGTGTTATAAAAAAAAACATAATCGCGCTATACGGCACAGTAGGCTAGTATGAAAACTTGACTAAATAGGCTTGTTTTTTAGAGGAGATTGTAGCCCGCCTAATCAAAGTTATAAGGTACAGTGTGATCTATTTTATATCCTTATATGTCAAGGCCATAAAAACAGATAAACTATACGGATTGGAAAAGGTAACTTTACTTTGGTTTACTACCCTACCATTGAATCAAGCCTTACCTAAATACTAAAACTAATCGCAATTTGGCTCGAATCGCATTTGGCTAACGTGTTTCCTGCTATATTTTTAAAGATTAAACATACACTACTAGTGGGATATTTGGTGGGATAAAAGGGCGTATATATATATATATATATATATATATATATATATATATATATATATATATATATATATATATATATATATACATATATATATATGCCATATATATACACTAGCTGTTATCGGTTAGGCCTCAGCCTCGGCCATTCAAAGCGACGTCCAAATATAAATCTTGACACACATAATATGCATGTTTGTTTACAAAATATATAATTTATAAGAAAATAAACCGGGAGTGATCTCCCCTAAACTTTCTCGAATATTCTAATATATCCCTACGGGGGATGGCACCTCGGGAAATAGACATGATTCATGATTTTTAATCAATTTTAATTACTTAAACTTTTAAAATAGAATATAATCTGGTAGAAAAAAATAATTGCGCACGAAGTGAACGCCAAAAATTATGTGTATAATAGTGCGGAATATTATTAGTACCATATAAATTCACATTAGTTTTTTGAGAAATCTGAAGTATCGTAAATTACTACTTCCTATCAACGGAAATTACTCAAATTTTAACAAAAGGCATAGACTAGATCATTTACATACATATGAAATTTTATTTATCTATCTGAAACAGTACTCAAATTATAGGCTTTTGAAAAATTCAACGTAAAATAAGTGCCGTTTCTGGTTACCGGAAATCGCTGAAAAGTTTATACAGAACTACCAATTCGACATAATACTTATATATAAAATTGTATCAATTTATCTGTAACGGTACTCAAGTTATCGTGTTCACAGACACACATACACATCAACACATCAACACATACACAGACATATGGACATGTTTGCAACACTATGTTTTTCTGACTCAAGGAGTTGTAAAACGTCGAGATTTGCAAAAGTCTCTTTTTTTACGATTACAATACTTTCTCTATACTTAGTATACGAGAATGTAAAAAAAAAAACAGCACGTTATTATAAAAATTAACCTAAACATCACCTGTCATTCCTAAATATCACGTTTTGTTACACAAATGTACTAATCATTAGAGTCAAACAACACCAACTTTGATTTTATATATATATATAGATCTATAATATAAATTCCTTTTTTTATTTTTGACTAAGTCACGTTTGATGGGATGTCGTTATGCCATTCCGTCTATTCATTCACCTTGTTTAGATAAATTAAACGAAAATAATGGAGACAAGCGAGTTGACGAGATTCCTTCCATAGTGTTGTTGACATGGAATAAAAACGTGCTTTTTAGATTTAGACCGTAAAAAAAAAATAAAAAAAAAAAAACTTAAGCCTAAAATTAATTTAGAAATTTTTTATTTTTAGAATAAATGCTATAAAAGTTGCAAATCCAGAGAACTAGAAAATAATTTGTTGAGTTTAAGGCTACATTTCTATTTATTTTCATCAAGCCTAAGTTATAACCGGATGTTTCACTTTCGTAAGAAAAACATTGATTGGATGTACAGTAACTTAGTGATCGATAACTATTTGTTTACAAAACTTTGCAGATCAAGTTTTTAAATAACAATGCAAATTTAAAACCCCATGACCTAGTTTTCTATTTTTAGCTTACAATGTGTACAATAAAATTTTGTCGGCCTATTCAATAGCAGGATGCCATTGTTTATGTCGCCATTACACGTGAAAACCAAATTGTTTTTGCTTTTTTTTTTAATTTTTATTTAGTTACCGAAAATATTAAAAACATCAAATACGTCCAATCTTTAGTAAAGTCCGAAAAAAACCATACAGACAGGATTTTATAACCATATTAATTGTAACTACGCCGTGCAAGCAAGAATTTTAAATTAATTTATGCACCTCTCAAATACCTTTGAGACTTTTCTCGCTTGTGTCCATTAGTTTCATCAAGTATTCAATGTGATTTTTACTAGATTTTAGATCTATTTCTTATAGTACACAGACTTTCTAATAGGTAGCACATCGAACGACTGGAATTTTGAAAACAAAAACCATCGATGTAAACTAACAACTTACTAATCGTACACTATTCCTCTTTTTACTGCGATAAATTTACATATTTTATTTGATGTAGATCCTAGTTGTCAGCAAAAGGAAACATCGCCATTTTTTGTTGACCATGTGACGTTGTATGCATACACGTGACACTTGGCGCAATGAGAATCAATTTGGTTAGAGCATATTTCAACTTTCCGTCCTTATATTCAATATTGCTTTGGATCGACAGGATGACTTGTTTGCAGAGGCTAGGGGGGTGGGCCCTGAGCGTCGACCCTAGGGGCGCCACAAAAGGAGTAGAAAAATTTAAAATTTCGTTTCAAGCTGAATTTTTTTTTTTGAAACAGAGTTAACAAATTTAACCGCTACATGCCATTATATACTGATTTAAGTTAACTGTTATATCTTGATTACGTAATTGTTAAACATTTAACCTTAGGAAACAGTGACCGGCAAAAACCGCGTTCCAGTTTTTCCTAGATGGGATGGGGGGGGGGGGGTGTGTGAAGGGGGGCACTTTTTCGCCGACTAATATCGGAAGGATTATACTGGATTGGTGAATCGATACTTTACCAATTAGAAAATAAATCAATTGTATAAAAGCGTTGTGTACGATTGTGTAACCGTTAACAAAAAGTTAGTGACATTAAAATCCACTCCATCAACTTTGTCTTAGATTGTTTGTATAAGTTGGGGGGGGGGGGCTTTTTCTTTTCCGTCAATACAAATCGAAGGATCTCTACTGGCTTGGTGATTAGATAACTTTTTTAACATTGAGAAAAAGAAACACATTTTATTAAAGTGTATTGTGTAACACTGAAATAAGAAAATAAATGGCGGGTGGGGATGCTTTTTGTCCACGGTAGACGGGAAGGATATACAACGGAACGGTGAGTAATTAAATCGTTCTATGTAAGCAGAAAATATGTATACAACAAGTAATGAATCAATGACTATTAAGTGTTACATATCCTGTGAATCGAGTGTTATTCTCAGAACAACAATCAACAAACCAGATTAGGTTTTGTTTTTTAGCCGGTCTTCTCACTTCAATACAATGTCTATCCCTACTTAAATTGTAACTTACACAAGTTCATTGCCTCTTAATAATAGCCCACTACACAATCCTGGGTACAGCACTTGAGACTAGACAAGCCCTTCACCCCATGCCAGTCCCCCTTCCTCTCCACCCCCACACCGCCGGATAGTGCGTTAAGATCCGATAAGCCATACATTACCAATGTTCATTCAAACGTGAATAACACATCCGTGTCGATAGGGTCAAGCACCTTTTCCGTATAAGGCCTAAGTGAATGCTTATCAGCTATCCCATCTAGTATTTACGTTAGTTGCTAATAAACCCTACACGGAGTAATGGGCTTACACACTAACACATGTGTCGTTTACAGTCCTACGAAAATTTTGATGAACGCATTCAAGCCTATCACATCATGATGTAACAAGATTAAAACTGGCCGTTGGTTGAATAGCGTGAAGGGAAAGAAGGGGATGGACTTGATACATTCTTAAAACTGACGGATATGTCCATGACGCATTATTTCAGTTTAGTATAACACGTACTAAACAGTTTTTAGTAGTGTTCCAATGTATATTTCTTGGCAAAGTATCAAATATTAGTCTAAATATTGTTGTATAATTTAAAAACAACTAATAGAAGAGTCTATGCAAATAAAATAAACACACTAAGACAGGCGATTGTTTTGTTTAACTAGAAACAAAATGGCTACCTAGCCTATCGTGAATTATTTTGATTTACTGTACTCTAATATGATTGGTCAAGCTTATCAATGCATCTTTCTTCCCATTCATAATTTTTACGCGCGTGCCCTTTTATGGAGTTTGATATAAAATTTTACTTTGTAGAAAATAACTTCTATCCCACTTATTTTTAGAACAAAGAATAACGTCACTACAATAGTGGTAACACCAGTGCTTGGCAGATAGATTGATGTATATGGTGCCACGTGAGCAATATAAGATGTAATAACCCGCTCGAATATAGCCTCTGTCCGCGTAGTTCATGTTTCACATCGCAATCTATAATATAATCTATAATATAAGCGGGCTGTGTCTGTCCTTCCTTCCTTCCTTCCGTCCGTCCGTCCGTCCGTCATCGCTATAGATTTTGGGACTATAAAAGTAAACTACGCACCATGCTGTGCTTTTCAGTGCACCGCAGTGTCTTATTATAAGTAATTGAGTAGGGTTTGTTTATGTAACGGCATAGAGCTATTTTATAATTTCCACTGTTTGTACAATTTTGCCTAACGTAAAGAGAATATTAAATACACGCACATTGCTAAAACATATTAAAAGGATCAATGTCAAATATAGTTTTCTTTAATATTCCCAGAAAAAGTGGATACATTTTATTAACATAATAACAGTAGGGTAGAAAAATCTAATTAAACTGCTTAGTAATTTTGCCAATGGAGGTAATTCAAAGATAAATTGAACTCACGCTAAAAATGTGAATGCAAAATCTGCAAGACGGAATAATTGTTGGAATAATATAATTAGCAAAATGTGAATGCAAATTATGCTGACGTGTAAGAGTACATTATTGTTGGAATATTATTATTAGCACATTGATTGATAAAAGGCTATCTTTTATTTCTTTTTATTCACTGAATGTACTGTTTACTAATTATAATTTTTAATCAACTATTCCGCACCATTATAGACATTGGGTGCGCAATGGTTTTAGTTATGAAACTCAATTGTAAATTTTAAAAATTAAAATACTGGGAAAAAATGCGTGAATTGATAAAGTGATATATGGTAGGTAAACACGGATATTATAGATATTGCCTATTTTTTATTGTATATTATTTATTATTATTCTATCTTTCGGTTTGCGGACAAGCTGGGGTTTTATAAGAGAGGCGTAGCTAGGGGGGGGGGGGGTGGAAATCGAAAGTTTTAGGGAGGGGGAGGGGGGGTAGGGTGCAAATCGAAAGTTTGAGGGGGTGCAAATCAAAAGTTTGAGCGGGGGGAATTTCAAATCAAAAGTGGTGCAAATCGAAAGTCTGAGGGGATGGGTGGAAATTGAAATTTTGAGTGGAGGGGGTGCAAATCGTAAGTTTGAGGGAGGGTCAAATCGCAAGTTTGTCCCCGGGCGCCGGAAAGGGTCGCAACGCCTCTGTTTTGTAGTCATTCACTGTGTCAGACGCGTCCGCCGGGACTCGGAAAGGGCGCGATTTGGCGCTACGGGCTAGACTGTGAGCAATATGCCTTTATGATTGCATTTAAATTGTGTTTATGTTATGAGTGTTGTGTTCGTTTTTTCGTTGTTTTTTTTTTTTTTTGCGTTTGTTCGTTTGTGTTGTGTTTAGTTTTGTTCTGTTCCAAAGTTGGTATATTTAAAAATGATTTACCGTGGCGGAGCGCGGGATACAGCTAGTCTATAATATAAGCGAGCTGTGTCTGTCCTTCCGTCCGTCATCGCTATAGATTTTGGGACTATAAAAGTAAACTACGCACCATGCTGTGCTTTTCAGTGCACCGCCAAACTACGCACCATGCTGTGCTTTTCAGTGCACCGCAGTGTCTTATTATAAGTAATAGAGTAGGGTTTGTTTATATAACGGCATAGAGCTATTTTATAATTTCCACTGTTTGTACAATTTTGCATAACGTAAAGAGAATATTAAATACACACACATTGCTAAAACATATTGAAAGGATCAATGTCAAATATCGTTTTCGTTAATGTTCCCAGAAAAAGTGGATACATATTAATAACATAATAACAGTACGGTAGAAAATTCTAATTAAACTGCTTAGTAATTTTGCCAATGGAGGTAATTCAAAGATAAATTGAACTCATGCTAAAAATGTGAATGCGAAATCTGCAAGACGGAATAATTGTTGGAATAATATAATTATCAAAATGTGAATGCAAATTATGCTAACGTGTAAGAGTACATTATTTTCGGAATATTATTATTAGCATTGATTGATAAAAGGCTATCTTTTATTTATTTTATTCACTGAATGTACTGTTTACTAATTATAATTTTTAATCAACTATTCTCCATTACTATATTAAGTCATCACGTTCATTAGGTGCGCAATGGTTTTAGTCATGAAACTTTATTGTAAATTTTTAAAAGTACTGAAAAAAATGCATGAATTTATAAAGTGCAATAAGGTCGGTAAAACACGGATATTCTAAATACTGCCTTTAATTTATTTGCGGAAAAGCTAGGGGTTTTATAACAGAGGCGTAGCAAGAGGGGGGGGGGAGGGTGGAAATCGAAAGTTTGAGGGAGGTGGGAGGGTGTAAATCGAAATTTTCCGCCGGCGCTCGGAAAGGGCCTGATTTGGCGCTACGGGATAGACTGTGAGCAATATGCCTTTATGATTACATTTAAATTGAGTTTATGTTGAGTGTTGTGTTTGTTTTTTCGTTTTTGTTTTTTCTTTGCGTTCGTTTGTGTTGTATTTAGTTTTGTTCTGTTCCCAACTTGGTACATTTAAAAAAGATTTACCGTGTTTTGTGGTTGTGGTTGTGTTGTGGTTGTGGTTGTGTTGTGGTTGTGGTTGTGTTGTGGTTGTGGTTGTGGTTGTGGTTGTGTTGTGGTTGTGGTTGTGTTGTGGTTGTGTTGTGATTGTGTTGTGGTTGTAATGTGGTTGTGTTGTGGTTGTGGTTGTGTTTTGTTTGTGTTTGTGTTGTGTTTTTGTTTGTTTTGTTCTGTTCCAAAGTTGGTATATTTTAAAAAGATTTACCGTGGCGGAGCACGGGATGCAGCTAGTAAAAGGATAACCGTAGGCCGTAGAAGTCCAAAATGTTCGGGTTAGATAGCTAAAACAGGTTAATACCGAATTAAGAAATACAAATTTTGATGAGCAAAATTTCACTTTTATCAAATAAAAATAAGTAGTAGGCTTTTTAGTGCTAAAAACTGCAAAACGAGAAAAGACATTAAAAAGTAACGAAAAGTATTTTACGAAAAAAAGTTTTTTGAGAAATTTGTAAAGCTAATTGTAACCTTTAGGTGTTTCTAAAAAGACAGCAAATACAGTTATAAAATACATGCCACATACAGCTTCCAAGTGAGGCCAAATACAACTTTCTGTAGAGAGAGTATAAGATAGGGAAAAAAATTAATGTAGTCATAACATTTTTATTTTAAAAACATAAAAAATGTTTTCTCATTAAAGTTTATTATTTTCTTAATACAAAAATGGACAAAGAATCTAAAAGTATGAAGAAAAATCAAGATTTTGGTGATTTTTACATTGTCATAGATACGAAGTATAAAAAAAGCCCTGTAATCGTGCAAAAAAAAATATAAAGAGATTTTTGCAAATCTCGACGTTTTACAGACCCAAGAGTCGGAAAAACATAATTTTGCAATCTTCTCCGTATGTCTCTGTGTGTGTGTGTATGTGTGTGTGTGTCAACACGATTACTTGAGTACCGTTACTCGTAGATCCGTATAAACTTTCGAGCGATTTCCGATAACCGGAAGTGGCATTTTTTTACTTTAAATTGTTCAAAAGCCTATAACATGTGTAGCCTACTATTTCAGATTGATAAATGAAATTTAAAATTTAATTAAAAGATCTAATTCTCTGCTTTCAGTCAAAGTTTGATTTATTTTCATTTACCGGAAGTAGTAATTTTCACTATTTGCGATTTCTCAAAAACGCATGTTAATTTATAAAGTACTAATAATATTCCGCACTATTATGTACATTTTATTTGGTGTTCACTTGGTGTGCAATTCTTTTTCCTACGAGATTTTATTCTATTTTTAAAAAGTTTAAGTAAGTAAAAATGGATTAAAAACCATGTCTGTATACCGAGTTGCCTTCCCCTATTGTTTCATATAAGAATATTCGAGAAAATATAGGGGAGATCACTCTCGGTTTATTTTTCTACGCATACATACTTCAACAAATTCAGATTATTCGGCAACTACTAATTATGTGATTTTATTAAAAACAAAATATTACATTCTTTAAGCTCTAGAAATAAAGACAAACTTGCTACACCGATGACGGAAGGACGGAAAGATGGAAGGAAGAAAGGATTGACACACTCGGGTTATATGCCATACGAATGACGTCATTTCGGGTGTTACATGCGATATATGACATAATCCAAGTCAGAGTTTTTATATTTATAACCTTTTCCTTTTAATGTAGTGTTATTCAACTTTAGTTGATCAATTAATGCATCTGTATGGGACGGTAAATCAATTTTAATCTAGTAATAATTAAACACTTCTACTCATTATAAGTTGACAGCAAGAGAGGAAAGTTATTAAAATAACTAATGAACATCAAGCCGAACCTTGATTTATACCAGGTGTAGTAGGTTAATCGATATGTAAACAGATGTCGGTCACTGAATGACAATTTGACTATAATCGTAAAATATAGTTACAGATTGATTACACATTACACAATTTTAGAGGTGTTGAAGGGAAGACAGCTTTACGGCAGACCATCATAAATGCAAAATTTACGTATAGGTCGGCAAGTGTAAGTAGTATTTGTCACAAAAGACATAATCAATAACGAGATATTTATGAAGCGCCTTATCGTTTACGACTTCTTTTTTAGTTTTAAAATAAAAGGATGCGCATATGCAGTTACCATGATAAAAATGTTCGTTTAAGTCATGAATTCGACATAGGACATGAACACTAAACACCATCAAGTTAACAGGGACATTTGTGTTTAGTGCTTCATTCTTACCTTACCTGGGGTAAGGTAAGATTAGATTTGTGATTCAGTTTTGGTTTCAAATTTTAACTTGATATTTGTGTTTGGTGATTATATTTGTTAAAGGTTATATTTGATTAAGCTTAGAGTTTAGGGACGTATTTTTTTATTAGTACAATATTTACGATTTGTCTCCATGCTACCACCCACATATACTTTTTAAACTTAGAATGAAGTAAAATCAACATCTAAACCTATGATTTATGTTTAGCTTTAGTATATCATGGCAGCTTTGATGGCAGTTGTCGTTACAACGATCATCCTGGTCTGCCTTTTAACCAACGTTTTGTCTTTTAATGGTAAGTTAACTTTAGTTCGTCAAAATACTATTTGCTGCAGAAGTGACTCAATTTATTAAATGATGTGAGGGATATATATATATATATATATATATATATATATATATATATATATATATATATATATATATATATATATATATATATATATTTAATTTATAGAGTAATCAACATAACACATTATTTTTTATTAAATACCCAAACAGATTTATTGCCTTAAATAATTCCGTTAACACCACGGTTATTCATTGGTATTTGTTAAACATTATTTTACCTTGTTTTTTTTTTTGCGACCAAATTTCCAGTCTGCCAGATAAACATTTGGAAAAAAAAAGAGTTATTTTTCTTAGGCTCCGTAAGAAAGTAAAATCAAGCCAAATATTTTTTTAAATTAAATTATATACCAATCTAACCAATTCCATTGCTAAGAAACATAGGTCTATATAAAATATTTTAGGCCGGCAATAGGTCAGTTAGAAACTCAATTATTGTTTTTATTTTATAAGTGTTGTTTTTAACAAATTAATTTTCGTTTACTCTACTTTCACCGACAGCGAATCGCCTTAAGTCTAATTTACCGGTAGATCTAGATACATTCACTGTATTATCGAATTAGAAGAACTGTCAAGTGATCCTATAGAAAATTGATAATAGTCTTGTAACCTAATAAAAATAACCGACGAACATTCAAGCTGTAGCCGACAGAAAATTTAGCTTTATAATGCATTTAACTTTTGAATGGGAAACATAATATTCCATGATAGCCCTGTTTGTTTTGAAAATAATTTTAAAAAGTGTTTGTTCTGAACTTTTATATGTACAGTTGTGTTTCTACTATTGTATATAGCAATACATTAATTAACGGCTTAAAATACATATGTGTGTAAAATACTTTGAAAAAAAAATTCTCTCGATAAAAAAGAATTTTACACTACTACACATAATGCAAATTCTCTCATCAAACGGAACCGTCAAACAAAAATAACCAATAAAATCAATACGAAAAAGTTATAGTTTCAAAAGTAGATAGATAACTAATGCCAATGCACCAGAAATGTAACAAAAACTGATACGTTTTTTAATAATACATCCTTTTTTACAGATAGCATTCAGCCACTGCAAAATAACAACACTGTAAGTTCTAAATTTTGAAGTATTATGTCCTACATGTGTTTAGACTTTAAAAATAATCGTGTTTATTTTATTTACGCCGAAGATAAACATTCCGCAGCAGTGGCGTAGCGGAGGGGAGGGGCAGGGGTACATATGTAATTTTAGCTACAGTTTTGCATTATAAATAAAGAATACGAGCCGACCCGCGGCGTATCATACGCCGCTATTTAGTTGTTTTATTTTCTACTTTTCAGTAATTCATAATTTGTGAATTCGACAGTACCAATGCTGCCACTGAAAATATTTGCTTTAAAACACTACCCCTAACCCTAACCCCGACCCTACACCCCCCCCCCCCCCCACCCTGTGAAAGCAGCCTCCTCTTAGTTACCTCCTGTAAGTTTAAAATCGTTTCAAACTAAATTATCTGCCCCTAATAGCCGTTACTAAACGATTTGTAAACATTTAATTTAGCGTGACCACAACTCACCAGACTATGTGGGGGTGGGGTGGGGGTGGTAGTGATAGTGATAGAGAGAAAGAGAGGGGACTGTAAGGAGGCGCTTGCAGCTTGTTTTCTAACGGCTCCCAGAAGAGAATTATATATATAGATAGATATATATGAAGGGGGCGCCAAATTGAAAGTTTGTCCCCGGGCGCCGGGAAGGGTCGCTCCGCCTCTGCTCCGCAGTTTCTATGTATCTTTTAAATAGGTTTCCGGCAGTGGTGTGATGTCTTCTTTTCCCCGAGCATCGCGGTCATTATGGTTTGCTGGTACAGCAGCAGAACCTTTTACATATTTAGTTTACTGTTTATGTGAAATCCAGATAGCTTTCTGTCTTTGTTTATGGCCGACCCCGCAATTACAAGGCTAATGATTTTTACAATTTATGGTTTTTATTGGTCTCCCTTAAACAACATCTTACCATAAACTGTTCCAAACCTCAGTTATTACTAATACTTTTAGCATCAAACACTCCAATACGTAGACTATAACAAGTAACGTAAAAGTGTAATTTGAGCAGGAATTGTATAATTCACCCGGTTGGGGGTCCGCATCACTTAATTATCTGGAATAAAGTGTAGCAAATAATAAAAGTAATCTACTGCTGCGTGAACTAAGTCACAAGAACGATGAGCGCGTAATAAATATCAATGTCAGCTGTTTATGGACTGTAAATAAATTATAAGTCATTTAAAAGCACAAAGTTATCTGCAAGAGTAGGCTACGTATACATTTATTAGACTTAGAAAATACTTGGTAACATTGAAAGCTACTTTATAACTACTTTCAGAGTTATACGATTTTACAATAAATCAAAATGAACTAAGTAAATACTACCTATTCAAGAGTACATTGGAGTTACATAGTAATCTTACCCCGTGGCTGCGCCAGCCATAGCATGTAGCTGACAAGGGGTGGGGGGAATAATAGTTAGAGGGTCGGGCTATATGCAAGATGATGGTATAATTTTACCGTTACACCAGTTATCCTGATTACCTTGGTTCTGTAAAGTGGCATTGATGATTCCTGGTACATACTCCCCTTATTCCAATACCAGACTGAGTTAGTTTTTTCAACAATAATGCTAAAGCTTAGTTATGGTGGACACCATCCTTCTACTGGCCTGAGAGGGAACCCCCTCACCCCCTTCCTCCCACATCAGCCCTAACCGTCACAAAATTACGAACACTCCTTCCTCCCTCAAATCAAAACAATATGCATAGGATTAAAAGTTGTTTTAAATTTCACCCATTTTTAAAGTTTGCCAATACTAGTTTAAAAATAAACTTAATAATACAGATATTTGACATATAATTTAAACTAACGTTTACAGTGACACAAAGTGAAATCATGTTTCCACTGTCTAAACATTGACGTTGTTTATTGACACGCTTCAATTTTTGCGAATGCATCTCACTTCCCAGGGCTCGACAGGTCATACCACTCAACCGTTGAATGAATCTGTAGGCAACATCTCAGCCAACAGGCCACCACGGTTCACATAGAAAGACTACATATTCAACTTATTTGACTCCGATCATTTCAACGTAATATTATCAACAGAGTTACCTCTTCCTAACGACATGTATGTCACTGACCCAGATGACGACCTAAATTCACTACATTTGAGTTACAATTATCGTAAGTATCAAAGAGTAAATAATGCGGTTTTTGTTTAACTTAAGAGCTTGAAATTAAAACCGAATGTCGACATATTAAAAGCTCCGTCAATAAATCATCATAAATACCGTGTTAGTTTTATAAAAAACGTTCATGATATTCAATCGACAAATACGGTAAATTATATATATATATATGCACTTATGTAGATATGTATAGTATAGTATATATATATATATATATGTATATATATAATATACATTAATATATAATATATGTATATGTATATATATACTTATATATACATATATATATATATATATATATATATATATATATATATATATATATATATATATATATATATATATATATATATATATATATAACCCACATCGCCTCACTCCACACATTAAACCGCATCAGCTCACACTGCGCGATATCCTGAACGAAATCTCGAAACAAACCCCACACTACTCCGGACCATACTTTACCACACAATCCAACACACGCCACCCAACAACATCAACTACAACATGGCATAACCCAAAGCGCAAAAAAAAAAAAAAAAACCACTACACCCTACAATTCACATATATATATATATATATATATATATATATATATATATATATATATATATATATATATATATATATATATATATATATATATATATATATATATATATATATATATATATATATATATATATATATATATTGGGTCGTAGTGGTCGGCGTGTAAAACCGAAATCCAAAAGTAGAAAACCTATAAAAGTATATTTACAAGCTGATAATAGAATGTAAATATGTAAAGAAAATCGTATTATTTTTTCCCACGTTTTCTTTTAACTTGCTTTCGCGTCTGTTTGGTTCTCCAATCAAATCTTGCGATCGAAATTTCGGGCACTTCCCGGTTAGCTAGCGCGCTGAAACTTTCAGGGAAGCTTTGTTTCCGATGACCATAGAATATTCAATTGTTATTATTACTAAATTGATCCATGGAAACATTTTATTGATCATTTTAGGCCGCTATATAATTGTACAAAAACGTGGGGGAAAAGGGACATAACCCAGTAACTGTAATTTGATGAAAACAAGGTTCGGGACTCTCCCTCTTTTTGCTTACTGACTAGTGTTCACGCAGTGTTTGTGTACAAACAACCAGAACGTAACAACTGGTGGCCAGTATGGGGGAGACGATATGGTCGAGTGGTTGGGCACACGATTGCTATCCCACTCGGCGCGGGTTCAAATCTATGTGTTCTAGTCAGTAACGTATTCACACAACGTATTTTTTACGAGTTGTCTTTTTACGAGACTTTAATGCTATACAACTTTTACGAGATTTTAATGCAAACAAACAGACAAAGACTAAAAAGTAGAAAATAATAATCATTAAAAAAGTTTTTAAAAACCCACGTTTTCTGATTGAACTAAAAAGTAGAAAATAAATGTTATACATCACAATAATGCAAGCGATCACTCTACTATAAGCGATCAAAAACGTGGGGCGCCGTTATTTTCTTACAGTTTCTAATACTGTTGACTCTCTACAAGCTCCCTAATAAAAGTCAATAGTATTAGAAACTGCACCAGTTGATGCAAATGTGCAGTTTGACCGTTAAATTAAGCAGTAACCCTGACCCCTTGTGCAGGACACCCAATTAACCGACCCCAGGTGCTAAGAAAGCCGCTGGGAAACTCTAGGTGGCTTCCTTCCTTCCTTATACGGAAACCGGCTCAGAAGGTTGACTTCCATTAGCCAGGCAGGCCTCAGTGTGGCAAACCCCGAGAGAGTTCCCCACACATTGGTCTCAACTTCCGTGGGTTCTCACCGGGCTTTCCTTCCCCACCCACCAGACGCGGGGCATCGTCCTACCGCCTGGTACCCAGCTTGATCGTGGGGGGCATTCCGCCAAATCAAAACCCTCTAGCTGCTGTTATCTGCCACTGGCCATTCCGCACCCACTGGGGGGGGACATGAGTTTGGTCGGACCAGTGGCATTATTCCAAAGCCCCGTTAAGGCCGCCGCTTAAAGTCAAAAGAAAGATCTGGCGGCGGACTCGATTTGCATCACCCCCCTCAAGATTTTGATTTGCACCCCTCCTCAAATTTTCGATTTGCACCCCCCCCCCCCTCAAACTTTCGATTTGCACCCCCCCTCCCTCAACCTTTCAATTTATTTTTCCAACCCATTTTTGCGCCCCCTAAGGCCGGCGCCCGGGGACATATGTCCGTCCCCCCCCGCCCCCCCTCCTCGCTACGCTACTTTTATGGAGAAGATCCACACAGAAACAGTTGAAAGAAAGGGGCCTAGCATTCAAACAGGTAGAGGTACCAACATGATTTTAGAGCAGTGGTTCCTAAACTTTTTCTAGTGGCGACCCCCTTTTATAAAAATTAAGTGACCCGCGAGCCCCATAGAATTAAAAAGTCGAAATTAGTAAGGAAATTAATCAGTACTAAAATTAGATTTTTTTTAGTAGACTTTCAATGTGAATTATTAATGATAACTGTTATTATACGATGAGTAAAACTGCATGCTATTAAATAGCATCGACATTCGCGGTTGAGGTTTTGTTAACGCCAACCTCATGTTATTCTTAACATTTAATTTATTTCTTTGTTTTGTTTTTAATTGGAGAAGTGTTGAAAATTTATTCTCACAAAGATATGTAGACACAAAAGGAACTAAAACTCAAAAGGCAACCAATTTCACGTTTGGGTATGAATAGTGAATCACCCAGGATCTTCGCTGATAAGTAAATCTGAAGACGTACCTTATTCTTCTATACCTAAATGTGATTTGTCTAATGAAAATATTTATTCAGTGACAATTGCTAAGGATATTGTACCATTATTTCATACATCATCTTCTGAAATGTTGTTTTCTATCTCTTAACCTTCCACAGTTTCATCAAGAGATATTTTAACATCTTTACCTACTTCCCACAATTCTTATGTTCAAAATTTGCAATGTTCTGAGAAACAAAGTAAAAATAAATTTGTACCCAGTGTTTTAGTTTCAGCTCCATTAAAATTTAATAAATCAATCAATTTCAAAATTAAATGTTTCTTAACCCATATGAAAGTAGTCTGTTTCATTAAAGAAAAATCACCTTTAAAAAAATTTAATGTTTGGATGTCAATAAATTATTGAATAAAACATAAGGACAAGGACTGGTTTGCGGGTAAGCTTTTATACTTAATGTACAATAAAGATTCAGTTTTCATGTCAATATAGTTGCTTCTGAAAGAATTAAACTTTAAACAATAGCATTTATATAAATATCTCAATGGCAGTTCAGTATACTTTCATCATTGTTTTCAAATAACAAAACAGAACTACAGTTTTAAAATTGAAAAAAAAAGAAAAGAATTTCATAAATGGATGGTTTTTTAAATTACTTAAAACAGAAGATGCATCAATACAGCATTACAATGTATATGATTAATATTTGTTTTCATGGACAATCATCATTTAAATTCTTCATTAAAAGTTAAATTCAGCTTCCTTGTGTCTAAAAATCCACATCCATGCTGTTCCATTTACCTAGAAATTAAATAAATAATACTTTTAACAACTTTCAGTAATATGAAAAAAAAATAATGATTAATTAAAACAGAGAGCCAATGTAGCAGTTGAATTAAAATTCACCTGTTTCTGTGACATTTGCATGTAAAATTAGAGTGTTCAGAGGTATATACCCAGCCACCTTTAATTTTCCTATCTTGAGCCAGGTACTCATGAGAGCTGTGTGGACTTAGGACATCATACCAGGACTAAAGCCAGGGATCTGAACTCAAGTCTATTGGGTTGGAAATGTGAAAGCTGCTGTCTGAAAGTCCCACTATTGGGCCATATCAAGCACTGTTACATAAATTAAATCAATAATTAATAGTTACATAATTAATACTTACAGTTGATAATCTAAGTAGCAACATATTCTTTAAGAATTAAAACACTGAATCGGTTTCAAACTTAAGCTTAAGCTGAAAAATGGCTTATTATAAAAAAATTCAGCTCACCTTTAGCTCAAGATCAGCACCTATAGCCACAGTCATGTGTGAGAAAAGACGTTGCCAAGTACCTAGAGAATTTGTAGTGAATATAAATATATAATATATATATATATATATATATATATATATATATATATATATATGTATATATAGAGTGAGATTATATGTTAGGTTAACCTGTAGGGTTCTATAAATTTTTGTGTATTTGCTGTAATTTCTATGCCCCTCAAGCGACCTACCCTGTTATATTAATACAATTAATTCAATTGCCAATACTAATTGCCCCCGCTCGGGGTTGGAGATTAGGCTAATACCGAAACTGTAGCAACCAGAAACGGGGATTGTCGCAATCGAACCTCAACAAAGCAACAAGACGACGGGTGTGGATTGAATGATTGCTTGCCTGATTGAGAGTTGCTGCAATCTTTGTTGTGTGTTTATTTAATCTCCTTGATAGTCAGCTTGAGAGAACTGTAGGCGAGAGAGGAGAATTACCGGTATAGATTTTTTTTTCCTGTTGAAGTACAGGTAATTCTACCTGTGAGTAGGTAAGAATTTGAAAGAAAATTATTCGGAATTGATTTTTTTTCAAAACTTTCGACAAATTAAATTAAACGATTTTGACCTTCAAGATTTTTGTTACGTTTATTCTTTTTTGTTGAGTGTGTGATTGCTTACAATTTTTTTATTATTATTATAACCGCTTGTTTAAAACTAGAAATAATGCATTGCGGAAAAATTGTTGTCTGAACTTGGTGTTTCAAGTGAGTTGAAATTATGTATAGAATAGGAAGTGACGTACACAGCTCACCGAGAATAAGTATTCACAACTGTCACGTTTTAAGGACTAGTAATTTTATAGTTTGAAATAGTCTGAAATAGTTTGAACGTACAATGTAACCTCTGCTGTGTTGGTGCTAAGCAGGGTACGGGGTGTATGTGGGCGGGGGGTGGGGGGGGGGGGAGTGTGGTGCACACTAGATTAAAACGCAACCAGAGTTTCTTCCAGGCATTTTTCGCCCCCCCCCTCCGAAAAAAATTATACCGCCCCCCCCCACCCCCACCCCCCCCCCCCCCGAACGAAATGAAATTTATATAATTTATAGAAAATATATACTTTTAACAGTGTCCGCCCCCCCCCCCTCCCCCGAAGAAAGTCTACCGCCCCCCGAAAATTTCAAGTGCCCCCCCCCCACCCCCCGGAGGAAAAAAGTCTGGAAGAAACACTGAACGCAACATGCGGTAAATATAAAGTTAGGGGTGGAGGGTGCAGTCAAGGTAAAAAGATAAAGACACATCACCTGATAAATATTGGCATATGGGTGTGGGATGGGGGGGGGGTGCAGACAATGTAAAGAGATAAAGACACATCGCCTGATAAATATGGGAGGGGGGGTGCAGACAATGTAAAGAAATAAAGAGAGAGAGTCGAGCCTGCGGGATAGTTAGTTAAACTGTGGTGGGCGTTTTATGCAGATTAGATAAAGAGATGCAAAATATTGGCTTGGTTTGGAGGGGGGGGGGGGTGGGGCGTTTTGTGCAGATTAGATAAAGAGATGCAATAACATCACCTGCAAAATATTGGCTTGGTTTGGGGGGGGGGGGGGGCGTTTTTTGCAGATTAGATAAAGAGATGCAAAAATATCACCTGCAAAATATTGGCTTGATTTGGAGGGGGGGGGGGCGTTTTTGTGCAGATTAGGTAAAGAGATGCAAAAATATCACCTGCAAAATATTGGCTTGATTTGGAGGGGGGGGGGGGGCGTTTTGTGCAGATTAGATAAAGAGATGCAAAAACATCACCTGCAAAATATTGGCTTGGTTTGGGGGGGGGGGGGGGCGTTTTGTGCAGATTAGGTAAAGAGATAAAGACACAATAACCGATACATATTGAGACGGGGGGAGGGGGGGCTTTATGCAGATTAGATATAAAGATACAGATATATCATCTGATAAATATTGGCATGGGGGGGTCGTTTTGTGTAGAGTAGATAAAGAGATAAAGACACATTACACGATAAATACGGTCCCTCGGGGGGTGGGGGGGGGGATTTCTCCATACGAGATAATCAAAGACACAGATGGATATAAACTTCTACGGGTGTCACATGGGCTGTGACGTCACAAAGTGTACACAGCACGTGACTGTTGACTGACACTCGACTGTTTGTGACAGATGACTGACACTCAACTGCTTGTGACTGACAGATGATTGACACACTCGACTGCTTGTGACAGATGATTGACACTCGACTGCTTGTGACAGATGACTGACACTCGACTGCTTGTGACTGACAGATGACTGACACACTCGACTGCTTGTGACTGACAGATGACTGACATACTCGACTGCTTGTGACTGACAGATGACTGACACTCGACTGCTTGTGACTGACAGATGACTGACACACTCGACTGCTTGTGACTGACAGATGACTGACATACTCGACTGCTTGTGACTGACAGATGACTGACACACTCGACTGCTTGTGACTGACAGATGACTGACACTCGACTGCTTGTGAGTGACAGCTGACTGACACACTCGACTGCTTGTGACTGACAGATGACTGACACTCGACTGCTTGTGACTGACACTCGACTGCTTTTGACTGACAGATAACTGACACGCGACTACTTGTGACTGACAGATGACTGATACTCGACTGCTCTGACAGATGACTGATACTCGACTGCTTGTGACTGACTTCAACAAAACTGTGCCTCAAAGCTTAAGAAACATTTTCTTGCATTAAAAAGCCAACTCGAACAAACGGTTATCGTGTGAGCACAAATACACAATTTTCTACGACTTCAAGGCAAGTGTATCGATTTTCTATTAAAACTACATCACAAATCAAGAGTCTGTAATTAGCAATCGTGTCTGCATTGTTGTAATTACATTAAACCGAATACACAGTGTCGTTCTACGTTAAAGCTAATAAATCTGTTATACAGATGTATTTCTGTCAGATCTTTAACCACACCTTGATATTTGAAACATTACTACATTAACAATTTCAGTTGTTAGCGGCATCACTAGTCGTTGTGTTTGCTAAACTAGTCGTAAAAAACGCTAAACATTCTTCTTTCTTCTGTTCCATATTAAAGCTCCACCTCTACGAAGCCTTGAGTGTGTTAGTCTGGGTTTTATTCATTGCAAAAAATGATCCGAGAATATGTTCAATACTTTATTTATTCTAGTCTTAACACATTACAAAGCAGCCCTCGTCCTTGGCCGCTTACATCGTTCACGCCTACTTTTACACCCGCGCTTTCCCTTGGGATAACGATACCTAAACACCCCGGGGTTAACTCAACTCTTCCCTATGTTCTGGAATATTCTAACCTACAACTGAACCTACAACAGGGTGTTCTTACGATCGTATTTTTTCATTCAACTCTGTCTTCCGCTATTCTAAGTGACTCTCCCAGTATCGAACCTGTCCATTCCCTGATTTTATTTTCCCATTCATCTTCTGCCTGCCTCTGTTTCGATTGCCTGTGTGAGAGGTTTCAATGAAACTGGCGACCTACCGATATGACCGTACAACTTTTGTTTTCATACCGAACACTAGCCCGGCTTTTATTTACTATTTCTGCCCCTGTTAGATCTATATTTTGTAGTAACTTTGTGGCATTTCTATTCTTGCTAGAAAGTAATGGTCTTAATTTATAACTAGTTTTACTGCTTATGATTTGTAATTATAGTTTCATCTATAATATAATAACTACACGAAATTTGAAAATTACTGTATGACAAAGCCTATTTAAAAAATAAAAAAAAATCTTATTTAAAAAAAAAAGAATCATAGTTATGCATTTCAGGACAATTCGATGTAAATTGCTTTAAATTATTAATGCACCATGTCAAGTGGTTCACTATTTCTCTAGTATGAAAAATGTTGACTTGCCATAAAATCATTTTATATCGCATAAACTAAAAATATTTCTACCACATTTCTATACAGTTAAATGCCAGTATAAACACATAATTACACTCATCATTTCTTCCGATTTAAGGGTATAACCACGAAACAATGTCTAGCTTATGTCTTATTTTTGTTTCCGACATTTAAACTAAAAACAGATATCTAGAATGTAAAACACAAAAAAAAAAAAAAAAAAAAAAAAAATCTCTTAATTTACGTGATTGCATTAATGAAATCCAACAACCGCTCACCACCCTAGGCTTCACGTAAAG
>NW_026733426.1:0-43716 GCF_028476545.2 Physella acuta
CCGCCCCTCCACCCCCCCCCACACACACCACCCCCCCCCCCCCCCCCACCCCTCCACCCCCCCCCCCCCCCCCCCCCAAAAAAAAAACAACATGTCTACCGTCCCATTGCAAGAAAACCACTTTTAAGATTAGACACATTAATTAGGCGGTAATTTTATTATAGAGTATCGATGAGGAAATTTCTTTTGAGTTGGGGAGGGGGGGGGGGGGGGCTCAGACGTTCTTACGCGGGGGTGGGGCTTCGCCCCTACCCGAAGAATTGTATGAAAGAAACTCTTCACGCAAACCACTTAGATTAGACCAAATTGCCTTTGTATTGAATATCGATAATCAATGACGTCATATCAATGTGTGCACTATCCGGCTTGAGATTATTTTCTACTCTGTGCGCTAAATGTGTCGACGTCATACTTCGTTTTTCGAATTACTATGCATGTTTTTATTTTCCTTGTGTTTTCTCTAGAGCGTTCTTGTCAGACAGATAGATAGATAGATAGATAGATAGATAGACAGACAGCGAAACTATTAGTATTAATGCTTTATTATTGCTACAGCATACAAAGTGATGTTGCCCAGCTATTTTGATAGACTTGTGCTAGGTACCCATAAGGGCTGTTTGACTCAGGGACACCTTTAAGTCTCAGACCTCCTATTTATTATGAGTTAAAAAACAAGTCCTTTGCGTTTGAATCAAGTATAATTAATTACACATAAAATTAAGTTCAACAAAAAAAAAGCAAAGGAATTATAAGCTATAAACATATTCACAGCTGACTACAAAAGCACAAAAATCAACATTTTATGGGATCAAATTTTTATTATATTTTCTGACCTAGTTATGGATTAAATAGGTTAAAACAAAATATGACCAAGCTGAAGTGCACTAAGAATATTGGCTCAACACTACAAGAATATAATATAGCACCACAACAGATCATGTTTACATCACTCTGTCCAATTTTTTAAGGTCCACAGCAACAATTAAAAGAATTCAGAGTTACCACCCCTCACTGTAGATAAATATTTGCATGACAACAGTACAAAATAAAAAGAATTGCATAAATTATTCTAGACATTCAAATTCTTCATGCAAGGGGAGGTAACAACTAGGCCACACATCCTTAGGGGTCTACAGATATGCAGTTCTTTGAAAAAATAACTATTCTACACACAACTAATCTGGCATTGACTTATCAGTGTATACAATGATAACCTATCATCTTGATGTCAAACAGGAACATCTCATTACAAACTAGATATGTTTGAAATGTCATATTATTAAAAAAAAAAGTTATGTTGCTTTAAATGACAGCATAATCATATATAATAACACCAATGAACATGTCATTATACTCTACAGTTATTTGAATGACATTAAAAACATCTGAAATGACAAAAAGTCATTTGAAATAATAAGTGGCATTGAAAGGCATAAATATTTGTTAAATAAAGTATTGATAGTGAACACTTAATATGGACCTGTTTCCTACACCATCTATTATATTTTTTTTATAACTTCAGGCTTTAAAAATCAAAATATAAAAATGAAATAATTACTGTACACATAATTATGCAAATTAAATACTTACTGACCAGTTCAATTACCTTTCACAAGACAGTAACAAAAAATATATTTTAAATACATAATTTTTCTTTGTTCATTCTGAAAATTGCTTTTTTTTTTTTTCAAATTATACTTGTATATTTTTTTCTATATTTTGATTGATAAAGCCTCTACTCATCTAATAGGCTTAATTAAAAGTGAACAAAAAATTGATATAAAAATAAAGATATGTCAGGTGTAAGGCAAATTCATTCTATCACAGTTTGTAAAGTAACATCTGAAACAAAGATCCACCATTCACACCCTGGGATCTTGTTGTGAGAACCGCTGTAGACCACGTGGTATGCATCTTAAAGTGAGAACCACTGCAGACGCAGGTCCTGTCTATAAACTGCTCACCTTCTCGCCTGTCTATAAACTATCTCTTGGAATGATTCTATAAGGTGGACAGGGCTCAAACGTGTACTGAAGAGAGAGAGAACTCAGCTGGTCAAGTGGTCAAACACACACACACTCACATCTGCTTTTTTTTTATGCGGGCAGCAGTTAGTTTAAAATATTCAGGTCAAGACAACCTTGTATATTTACACTGGACAAAGATTAGTATTAGCATGTGCAGCAACAGCAGGATGAGCAAGGTCAAGGCTATGTAGACTACTGAGTGGCTTCTGGCTAATGACTGAATAATTACAACTCAGCAATAACTGTCTGATAAGAAAAAGTCGATACAAGATTTTTATAAAACATTTTTTAAAATCTTTTTTTATAACAAAAAATATCAGAGTTCTTCTGTTAATAATTTCATCAAATAGAAAAAAACTTTAAAAATTATAGTAATAATAATCTTTGTATCAAAAACAATATCTTTCATTTTTATTAATAACTATCTAGAAACACTTTGAAATATAAAGGGGTTTTGTAACTTAGAGACAGATAACTTTTGGCAGCAATGAATAAAACACGACAATAAAGGCTGTGTATAACTATAATCATGACAGGCATACAATTTAAATATTGCTATATATATATTCAGTGTAAAACAGAGCTGTATACGGCAATACATTAGTTGTACAACACAACGATCTAAGTTGTGGTTGTTGTTGTTTTTTTACTTTGAATTTGTACAAACGTATGAACAAATGTAAAACAAGTCAGCAGTTTAAGGAGAAAATGGCAGACACACATAAGTCAAGATTTCTGGCCATCAAACACACTTGTGAAATTTTGGCCATCAGACACACACAGGTGAATTTTGGCCACATCTCCATGCTGTGGTACACACATATTGTAAACAGAAAAAAAAGAAATTGGACAGGGAAATCATGCAACAGTGGGAACCACTCACTGCTGTCTGCTATTGTTGAAACTATAGCAACAGTAACTATAGCAACAATGTCTCCTAGACTAAATGTGGCTATACTAGCTCTGTGTACACTTAATTAATGTTCTAAATTGAAGATCTCTAACGAGCGTGTTTCTTGCAGTAAGCTTTTCCCCCTTTAGCACAAAACTGTTGACCTTCCAGATTGACTTGACAAGTCTGTAAGTGAAGAAAAAGTTGGATTAGTTCAGAGAGTCCTCTAAGTATGGGGGATGGGGGAGCAGTACCAGGCTGGGGGTGGGGGAGGTGGACAGCAACTGTGGCAAGCTCTAACAAGGATGGGGTGCTGGTTGTACCCCAAAATGGGGAGCCAGATATACTAAACATGGGGCAGTGGTTGAACTAGAGATAGGGTACTGGCTGTACTTGGGATGGGGCACTGGCTGTACTTGAGATAGGTTACTGGCTGTACTAGGGATGGGGTGCTGGCTGTACTTGGGATGGGGTGCTGGCTGTACTTGGGATGGGGCACTGGCTGTACTAGGGATGGGGCACTGGCTGTACTTGGGATGGGGCACTGGCTGTACTTGGGATGGGGCACTGGCTGTACTTGAGATAGGTTACTGGCTGTACTAGGGATGGGGTGCTGGCTGTACTAGGGATGGGGCACTGGCTGTACTTGGGATGGGGCACTGGCTGTACTTGGGATGGGGCACTGGCTGTACTTGGGATGGGGTGCTGGCTGTACTTGAGATAGGTTACTGGCTGTACTAGGGATGGGGCACTGGCTGTACTAGGGATGGGGTGCTGGCTGTACTAGGGATGGGGTGCTGGCTGTACTAGGGATGGGGCACTGGCTGTACTAGGGATGGGGTGCTGGCTGTACTAGGGATGGGGCACTGGCTGTACTTGGGATGGGGTGCTGGCTGTACTTGAGATAGGTTACTGGCTGTACTAGGGATGGGGCACTGGCTGTACTAGGGATGGGGTGCTGGCTGTACTAGGGATGGGGCACTGGCTGTACTTGGGATGGGGCACTGGCTGTACTTGGGATGGGGTGCTGGCTGTACTAGGGATGGGGCACTGGCTGTAGTAGGGATGGGCCTCTGGTTGTACTAGGGATAGAGTGCTAGTTGTACTAAGATGGGGCTGTAGCTGTACTAGGGATAGAGTGCTAGTTGTACTAAGATAGGGCTGTGGTTGTACTAGGGATAGAGTGCTAGTTGTACTAAGATGGGGCTGTAGCTGTACTAGGGATAGAGTGCTAGTTGTACTAAGATGGGGCTGTAGCTGTACTAGGGATAGAGTGCTAGTTGTACTAAGATGGGGCTGTGGCTGTACTAGGGATAGAGTGCTAGTTGTACTAGGGATGGGGGAGCTGGCTGTACTCTGTTAATTTACCAAGAAAATTTTATGAAGGCATTTCTTCAAAACATACTTTCTAAAAGAAGCCACTATTCAAAGCAGCTTTGAATGTACATCAAAATTGTTAAAAATGATTTCCAGTGCATCAATATAAGCCATTGGCTCTAGATTTTTTAAATCAAAATATTTTACCTATATTTTATTAATATATTGTTTCATGTTAAAATCTTTTTCAGTCAATTAAAATTGATAAATACACGTTAATGGTTCTATGACTGAATTAAAACTTAAAGCCAAATCGGATAATCTGAATATGTTAAAAAATTCCCGATAAGAAAAGTAAATAAAAGTAGAACTGATATAATTTGTACATACAGTACAGAATTTTTTCATTTGGTTTGAGAACCATGAATACACACACAAAAATCTTTGTATCTGATAACAACCAGACAAATTGTACTGCTAATATCTACATTTTGGATTATAAAATTTATTCTATGTATACAATTATTTTAAAATCCTTTTTAAAGACCATTTGTAGTTGTTGTTTTAAATTAAGAAAAATGAAATATTTATTTAGTTTGTTTCCCTTTCCAAGCGGTGAGGATTACTTCCCTTATCACCTGCAGTGAGGGTTACCCTAAGCATGCTGTAAATGATCTTTTGAAAACGAAACTTTTCAAAGCAGTGGAAGAAATTTTAAGTGTGACAAAACACTGCCATGTCATAAGAAATAACATAGACAACATCATTAGAACATGGGAATATCAACAAATCACAGTTATTTTTACAGGATGTTAACAGTGTTGCCAGATTTTTCAATACATAAATAAAACCAGATATGAAAAAGAAGTTATAGTAAGTAATGTAGTATCAAAACTAATTTTCATTTAAATTTTATTTGATCAAGAAAAATACTTGTAAGTTAAAAAGTATTAATAATTTGTTTTAAAAAAAATCCCCCGGAAGCTTGCCCCGCCAATTTTGTAAACCTAGCACCACTGGCTACTCCCTAAAGCAGGGATAAAATGTTGGTCAGTTAACACACACTGCCATCAACATGAGTAGAGTGGATAATGAACAACCACAGATCAGTGAATGGAGCATTAGAAACATCCACTGTGACACAGGAAAAATTAGCGGCAAGTTAAAACAGCAAGAGTTGTGTAAATGTGTGACCCACCGAGCAGTTAAAACATTCAGAATGAAAATTTTTCCCCATGGCCTCCACCCATCTGTCGCCTGGCTCAACAGGGAAGTTGCAGCCTGAACACATAGTCTGGAACATGCTGGCCCAGTCTGCAGGAACAAGACAAAACACATCAGCACAAATTTTATAAAGAGTCATATGGTTAAAGCAGTCTGATTGAGACAAAACACATCAGCACAAAACTAGAGTTCTATGGTTAAATTAAATAGGGTCATATGGCTAAAGAAGTCTGATTGAGATAAAACACATCAGCACAAAACTAGAGTTCTATGGTTAAATTAAATAGGGTCATATGGCTAAAGCAGTCTGATTGAGATAAAACACATCAGCACAAAACTATAGTTCTGTGGTTAAATTAAATAAAGAGTCATGTGGTTAAAGAAGTCTGATTGAGATAAAACTATCAGCACAAAACTAGAGTTCTGTGGTTAAATTAAATAAAGAGTCATATGGTTAAAGCAGTCTGATTGAAATAAAACACATCAGCGCAAAACTAAGAGGTATGTGGTTAAATTAAAGAGTCACATCATGGCTAAAGAAGGCTGATTGAGACAAAACACATCAGTACAAAACTAAGAGGTATGTGGTTAAATTCTATACATTGTCACTTAGTTAAAGTAGTATGATCAGTCTCTATCATGATTCTCTTCATGGGGGGGGGGGGGGGGGGGGGGCAGAAAAAAATAGATTTTAGAAAATGTATTCTTTAACCAGTGTTGTCGTCCATCTGTCCCGTCTCTGTCCTATTTATATTTTATAAAATGTTTCCTTTTCTAAAATTGATTTTTTTAAATGTAAAGCTAGATAACTAAACATATAAAGATGTAATTTGTTAAAAAGCAACCAAAACACTAACCCTGTTCACAGTAAAACTTTCCGTCTTCGATGTGAAATTTGGTTCCACCAATCGGCTGCTTGCACTGGGCGCACAGGAAACATTCTGGGTGGTAGCTTTTTTGAAGAGCATTGACACACTCCTGCACACAGGGGAGATAAATGTCAAGCCAAACACACAACTCAAGCTATTTTTAAAATTATTCAGAGCACTAAAGCAATAAAATTGTGTTTATTAAATACACATACTACATTTTTTAAAGAAAAAATATTGATAATAAATTTTAATGTAGGTTTTATTGAAAAATTATTTTAAAATTAAATTCTTGAGGTTAAATCTTAATCAATCATTTACTTGACAACCCAAATAATTATTTAAAATTGCATCAATTTTATTTTTTCCAACAAACTAGAGTAATATCTATTCTTTTAATGTGTACAAATCCACTTTCAGTAATAAGATTCTAGTATATACTGTACACTATAATTTACACTTCAATTTTAAATTTCTTGCTGGACCCTTTGAAGCCGAGGTACCAATTTATCTGTCTGAGCCTTCAATCTCCATGCCCTGAGGTACTGACAAAGCGGTATTAGACACCTTACCCCAGATTGGCAGTTCGTACATAAAATTATAATATTAAAAAAGTATATAACTGCCATTGTTCAACTCGTGGTAAGCTTCTGTCATGGCTGCGCCCTTGAATCAAATTTTTTTTTATGTTTATCATTTACAAAGATGGAAAACAATTTTGAAATTCCGAAACCGGCATTCTACCTATGTCTACACCTACCTATGTCTAAAAGAAGTGTCTACCTACACGTATGACCAGATTAATAAGTTTAAATTATTAACGATAATTCTTGTACGAATGTTAATTGAAATAATAAAATTAATCTTGTTGTTATATTCATAGTTTTTTTTTAATGATGGTCTGTTGTGTGTTCATTTAACTCAGGAGCTCAGGGACATGGGGATTTTATGTTCAGGAGCTAAGGGTTCAAAGGGTTAAACTACATAAATAATAGAACATGTTTATTTGAAGTAACAATTTGAAATCATTAATTATTTATCTAACCAACTGCGTAACTACTTTAATTTGAGCCCCCCCCCGTATATATTCAAGACTATAACATATTCTTACACCAATGACAGCTCGGCCGCACTTCTCACAATGAGGAGCAAAGTGTATGGCGTAATCCCTCTCACAGTAGAGGAATCCTCCCTCCTCCACAAAGCCAATGTCCAGCAGCTTGGTCCCACACTGAGGGTTGGCACATATGAAGTGGTCAGGGCACCAACATTTGCCAAGAGCAGTAACAAAAGGACCCCTAGTCAAGGCAAATGTAATTTTAATCCATTAGTGAGGTGCTCATGATTTTGTATAGACATATAGCAGAACAAACATATCATACAAACATAATAATTTTATTAAAACATAGATTAACCATAGCAATAACATATTAAATATAATATACTTACTCTATAGCATTCACACTTATACCACAGCAATCATATTTACATGCACACATATACCATAGCAATGGTCTGACTAAGTTTAAATAAGCAAATGTGCTTATTTCATCCAGAATATTTACTATCCTACACCTATTCCTAACCTTCTACCTATCCTTAAACATATCATTAACTCTATCCCTTATCATAACTATATTTCTTAGGTTTAGGCTCGATTTGTAATTGGTAAAGGGTAACTTTCTACTGTTGTTATATGGGCAGGGGTAATACATAGGTAATTCATCTGGGAGGTAATGTTGGAGAGGAATGACAGTATGGGTTGTAATGCCTTGCTCCCAGCAATCACAAATCAAATTTAACATACATGCATCATTACTTTTTCATGTTAAACTGAACACCATGAAAAGACATCAATCTAACAACAAACATGACAAGCACCAGCTTAATGACTAGCAGGCTACCTCACTCCACACTAACCCAGTCTAACCACCACACTACTGCCCTGCTGGCTACCACACCCACACTAACCTAGTCCGCTGCAGGCTGCCTCACCCACACTAACCCAGTACAACCACACCAGTCCAACCCAACAAATCTCATCTTTACCTGATGGGCATGTTGCAGGAAGAACACAGTGGTATGCGTCCAGCTGTTGGCAGGGCAGCAGGATTCATGGCAGCATCACCTTTCTTTCCCCTGGTTGCCCCCTGACCTGTAGGTTTGGGGGCCTCGCCAAAAGGTCGAGGTGTAGCATTGGTCACGGGTGCTGCAGGAGCCCAAGGTTTGGGGGCAGAAAAGGACACAGGGGCTGGTGCCGGAGCTGGGGGAGGTGGCTGGTAGCTGGGGGTGGGCACTGGCTCTGTGTTGGTAAAAATACAACTAGTTAAAAAAATGGAGTTACAATGTATTGGGACACAGCACATAAGGATTTTAAATATTTAAAAATCTCACTGCAATTTAAGCAATTTCTGACACACAATTAATTTTTTTTTCAATATTTACAAACAAATACATTTTCAACATGAAAAAAATTATTTTCAAATGTATTTAACCAATTCCTTATGATCTCACTAGCCAAAGGGTTCATGGTTAGAATACTAACAACACCCTTGTGCCTCATAGCTAAAAGAACCCAGCACAATTTAACATAATGCTTGTCAATTTTGGCCACAAAAATAGGTGAGCTCTATTCACTCTGCATTATAGACCACCAGGTCTTAAAAATGAACAATGTATTAATTAATTTTTTTTTTATATTAATTTAATATGGTTCTGTCAAGACTTTCTTTCTTTCCTAACCAAGGCAACAGGCTCACATCAATGGTGACACTTAGTCAATAGATGAATATTCATATCTGCCTCTTTACTATGAAGCTTTTTTTAAATATAATTCTAAAAAATTTCAAGCCACTAGTGTCTAATAAATATATTAAACTTACTGTATGGTGGGACATAAGCAGGCTGTGGTGCTCCACTGAAATACAATTAACTTAAAATTAGCTTCATCACTCTCCAGTCTGAAGAATAACACAACAAAGAGAGACAACTAGTCTACACATGTAACATCAAAGAGAGACAACCAACCAACACAGCAAGGCATTAGAAAACACTAAAAATGGCAAGATGCTTTAGTCCAGATTTGTTCATGCACAACTAACACCAACAACATTTGAGAGAATAAACAGAGCAGTAAATTATTTAAATATTAGAACTTTCAACTCATCTATTTAAAGCCATTTTTTAAGCAATTTCCCATGATGCTTACACATAATTTGAAAAAGCTCTATATTAACTATGCAAACAGATCCAAATTGAACACATTTACCTATCCCTGTAAATACAGTTTAAACCTAACCCAAATTTAAGCAGTAAAATTTAAAACCCAATCATTTGTTGAAATAAAAGGGTAACATTTAAAATTAGCCCACATTGATTACAAACACCAACACTGAAAAAATGTTTGTATTCATATATTTTCATTCTAATAATTTTACTTAAAGCTAGTACCTGATATTTTACTCTTTTATAAAAACTAAAAAAAAATTATTTCTCAAGCTTTTACCCGACAACCAACCATTTTATACGAAACACCTGAAATCCTATCTTTTTATCACAAATTTATACCTATCTTACTTCCTTATTCAGTCAATTCCTGACATCCCACCTTTTTAATACAAACTGATACCTGAAACCCCAGCTTTTTGCACAAGCTAATACCTGCTATCCCCACCTGTTTAACTGTTGTTCCAGTTTTTTAAATGTGCGAGAGTGGGCCACTTTGGGCTCATCCTCTTTCTTTATGAGACCAACTTCTTCCTGGACAAGGAAAAAGGTTTCGGAGGGAATATACTTTTTTCTGCCTTGCTCGTCGTACTCGCTGGGATTAAGGGGAGGTGGTGGTGGTGGTAGCTCTTCTGTATTAAAGTTACTGAAAGAGTCAAGATGCTAGTACTAGTTACATGCAACAACAGAGTTAGTACAACATTTCCTAGTCTAGAACACAACATGCTAGTAAAAATAAACAACAACAAAACAAGCAATTCATTTCAAAAAAAAAAAATTTAAATTGAATAACAAGCAGAGTTACTAGAAGAAATAAGAAATTGATTCAGCATGCAGCAGTTTAAATTTATGTTTAAAAGATGGCAAACAAAAGATGGTAAACAATTTTACTATTTTTAATTTTCACGTCTTGGAAAGGTAAAAAAAAAATAATTGTCATAATAAATTTGGAAATAAAAAGGCAAGCAATTGCTTAATTTGTTGGATAAAAATCTTAGAAATAAAGTATTTAATTATAGAATAGTGTGTTTATATTATTTTGTTAAATATTTTGTTATGTAGCAACACATTATATGTGGCAAAGACAAAGATTGCTGCCATCTCTGGTGCACTCTGGTGACAGAGTTGAGAACCATTGAGGCTGTGACAGTTGCTGCTGTAACACTGAGCTCTGGTACCCACCCTGGTGTGTCATCTTTCTCTATGAGAAATTTGGATTGACCTTCCAACTGGGTGGACGCGTTCTCTGAGGAGTAGAGCCCAATGGGGTTATTGTACTTCTGGGAGACTATTGCCTTGACCGTCCCCGGCTTACTGCCAGGGCCTATGGGTGTCGGGGACGGGCCCCTGGGCTCTGTCTTGTTAACACTGCCAGCTACCCGGGGCTTTAAGGCTGTGTTCAGTTCTGAAAGGGGTATCAGAGAGTTGGATCAAACATGCATGCATGCAGCCGAGGTCGCAACAACCCCCATCCATCGTCTAGCTAAGCTGTTACAGATTTCTTTAAAGTTGTTCATCAAAAGTGACTATTTTTATGAAAAGGGTACAGGTATTGGTCGAATAAAAAACATAAAGGTTTCAAGGGTAATTTTAAACGATTAAGAGATCAAGGGTAGTTTTAAAATAAAACTAGACTTAACCAAAGTACTTAAAGTAATAACTACAACACAATTATATCCTAAATTTTTTAAAAATATTTACTAAAAGAATAGATAATCCCAAACTTCTGCCAAATATTTAAAAGTAAAATATCTTTAACCGTTTTAATTCCAAGAAAACGGGGTCAAGGCCAGCTAGCTGGATTACCTCTCCCTTCATCCATGAGATTAGCCAAATATTTGAAAGACTTGGACTGATGCTGGGCTGGGTCAGGCTGCTCCTCTCGTTCTGCATATTTTTCAGCGGCAGATTGGAAAGGTGGCGCCACGTTTGGCTCACTGTTAGTTTATTGGTTAGCCGAAATGGGAAGGAAAGAATCATAAAAACATACCAACAAAATTTAAAATAAAATAAAAAGATGGTGGATAGGTTCAAGGTTAAAAAGTGACCAACAAACTGACAGGATAAAATGCTGAAAGAAATGTAGAGGTAGAGGAGCACAACACACTTAGTGCCAGGTGTTAATGGGAGGGTCACTCTTCACCAAACTACCTGTGAAAATATTTTGATCATGTCCAGGTCATTAGCAAATATGTCATTGGTTTTGTTTACAAATGTCAAGCCAATGTACAGTACAGATCAGTCACTAATATAGATGTCATCAGCTGATATTTATGAATGTCAAATGTCATGATAAGGTTATCTTGAACACTGGAAAAACAAACATGCAGACCATCAAGATGTGAGTCAATCACATGACCAGAAAACAAGGGAGACAAACACTAACCAGAAATATTCAACATCATAATCATAAGAAAATTATCTTTTCCTAAATTCCAGACCCAGATATAGAAAAAAAATTTTATTGCAAATTTTACACTAATTTTTTATTTGATGAATAAAATAAAATTCTTGTAGCTTTTAAATTTAAACCTTTAAATTTTATATTTTACTAATGATAAAATGTTTATTATTTTTTAATTCTCACATTACTCAGCTAACGAGAAACAATTGTTTTTTTTTAAAGATTTTGAAGTGTCAAATTATTCATAATGGTGCATTCAGACTTACTCCCCTTTACTAATACAACCAATCATAAGCCATTATTTAGAAAAAAAAATTGAATATAGCCATTATTTTGAAAAAATATGTTATAATAAAGGTACTACAACAAATATATTTTAAGCACTTCGAAGTCAGGTTCCAATTCCTGCAAGAATCTATCCAAAAGCATAGTTGTTTCTCACCAAGGTTACTGGTTTACGGATTTACACTGGTAGAAGAATAATTTGAGGTCCCCTTGATATCACTTACCTGGCTAAGGACAGGTTGGAGGTTTGTAGCGAAAGATTTGTTTCATAGCTAGATTTGACTGGCGCTTGACTGCCAAATGGACGAGGGGCTGAATTAAAGTTCTGTAGGATGGGGGAAAATATGTAATATATAACAGATGTATGGAGGAGGATGAGGCAAAAACATACGTTCAAAACAAAAAAAAAACCTTTGACCATTAACAAGTGTTGTTCGAAAGAGCAAAAAATATTAAGGAAACAATTTGAGTCGAGGAAAAGTATCAACTTAGTAGAAAGACAGATAAATTGTAACTGTGTTGCATGATGAATTTAACATGTGACAAATATCAAAATAAATGACCAATGTGATCACTGAGCTAGCCATATGTTGTACTACCCAATTTATTCATATAAAATAGTGATATAGATGCACATCTTGAATGTATACCCTCTCAAAATACCACACTGGCTTAGCACCACTTTTCCACATCTACATTACAATGACCTACAAGTTATATGACAACAAACAGATTAGTTATTTAAATCAGTATCATACGAAAGCTGTGACCTTTTAACAAAGAAAGCAATTGTTTAAACATAGCTTTAAAAAGTTTTATACAATCCATAAACATAAACAAACAAGTCTTACAGTTCTTGTCAATTAACAAAACAACCTTGATGAGCTAAGATAATGTACACATTAAAAGATATAAAGAGTTGAAGTGCACTTAAGTGACCTTTAGGGTCAAGTGACCTATGGGGTCTGAACCAACTGACCTGGGAAGAAAGTGGTGCAGCTGTTACATTGATAGGCTGAGCATTCCATGTTGAATTGACTTGTACATTGTTGAATTTATCATAACCAGGAGCGCCTCCCCTGTAAAATAAAAAGGACACTTTTTTAACTTAATGACTATTCAAGTTATTTTAAGCCTTTAATTATAACTTCATTCGCTCAACAATTATATACAATTTGCAATTTGATGTACAAGTTCAAGCATGGACAATACAGTTGGCTCTATAAAAAAAAAAAAAATCAGCTAACATGATTTACCTTGCTGTTGATCTAAAGACTGGTTTTTAAGTTTCATCAATAGATATTTAAAGCATAATGAAATCTTTGCCAGTTTAATTTCTTTAAATATTATACATGTTAAATAAAGTTTTTTTTTTGCCCATGTAAAAGAAAAAACACATTACATAATGAAAAGATGAACTTATAATTGTTTTAACAAATGACTTATTTTCTCTAAAACTGTCATCAATAACTCAGAATAAATGTAACTTTTTATCAATTAATTATAACAAGAATCATTTTTACAGTACATCTCAGTTCTTCAAAGTTTTAAGCAATGAAGGTGGATTCTGAAAACATTAATAATACTATGTGGCATCAAGATGGTGTAGGGGCTTCCCCACTACAGATTGGCCCTGCTGCCAACCTCACCATGTAAAGACCACTAACATCAAAATCACACCAGAGAACTATAACAACATTTACTAAAGCAGTTATTGCAGCCATTTCCATACAGTGATTTCCAGTTTGTTGAGAATGTCTCAAACATTTAACGAACCAACAACAGGCTTTAATGATTAGGGAGACCAAATTGTGACATGAAAATTAAGACCAAACCATGATGACTTCTTCCAAATGCTGAAGTGATGTTAACACAACATTGACTTCATTTAAAAGTAATTAAAGCAACATAATGTGTGTCACTTATTACAACATGATATGTGCTACTTGCTACAACATAATGTAAGAACCATGAAGTACACAACACAATATATAAACCATACTGAACATATTTTAAATGACAGTGTTAAGTTACACTTTCTAAACCCCCCTCCTCACATGACTAAAGTCTGAATGTAACATCATTATAGTCTAATGTACTGGGAAAAATAGCGTACACAAATATTTCTAACAGACAGGCCAAGGCATTTTATTTAAGGCTGATACATTGAAGTGTGCTGATAGCATAGCCAGTACATTGGCCAGTTGCCATTGCCTTCCCCACGCCAAAACAGATGGCTGGACTGATCTTGATTTCTGTTGAACATCTGACTAACTCGCACACTAGACCAATGTCCATTAGCCTTTTAAAGCCTGTGATATCCCGCATAAATCAAAGAGTAGACTATATCATACTATTTGTAAACCAGCAGAGACTTGCCCTGCTTTGCTTTTTATAATAAATGTGGACTTACGAAGAGTTGTTTTTTATTTCAGGGGAGGCCACTCTGACTCACTCAGTTATGCAAGAATCATGGATTGGTTTGAAAAAGAAATCAAGTAATTAGAAACCAGGGAATTGGCTTAATTAATTGATCTAATATTTAACAAGACCTAATAAATTATGATGTACATTGAATTTCTTTAATTTTTTTTAACTGCAACAAGCAGCATTTTTGTATTGGCTTAAATATGACCATCTGTGTATGATGGTACAGTGTGGTGGTTCCATGATGGTACAGTATGACAACCATAACATCTGTGTGGGCATTGATGGTACAGTATGACAACCATCCCCTCAGTGTGGTGGTTGGATGGTAGTGTGACAACTATCCCCTCAGTGTGGTGATGGATGGTAGTGTGACAACCAGCCCCTTAGTGTGGTGGTTAGATGGTAGTGTGACCACCATCCCCTCAGTGTGGTGGTTGGATGGTAGTGTGACAACCATCCCCTCAGTGTGGTGGTTGGATGGTAGTGTGACAACCATCCCCTCAGTGTGGTGGTTGGATGGTAGTATGACAACCATCCCCTCAGTGTGGTGGTTGGATGGTAGTGTGACAACCATCTCCTCAGTGTGGTGGTTGGATGGTAGTGTGACAACCATCCCCTCAGTGTGGTGGTTGGATAGTACAGTATGACAACCATCTCCTCAGTGTGGTGGTTGGATAGTACAGTATGACAACCATCCCCTCAGTGTGGTGGTTCCATGATGGTACAGTATGGCAACCATCTCCTCAGTGTGGTGGTTGGATGGTAGTGTGACAACTATCCCCTCAGTGTTGTGGTTCCATGATGGTACAGTATGACAACCATCCCCTCGGTGTAGTGGTTGGATGGTAGTGTGACAACTATCCCCTCAGTGTTGTGGTTCCATGATGGTACAGTATGACAACCATCCCCTCAGTGTAGTGGTTGGATGGTAGTGTGACAACTATCCCCTCAGTGTGATGGTATAGTATGACAACCAGCCCTTTAGTTATCTGTATGGGCACTCAGTAGGCCTACATCACATTTGTTGGAGAATTCTTACACTTCAATCAACACTTTATAGTCTATCACCTTTTTTATTTTTAACTTAAAATGTTAAAAATGGGTTATGAGAAGCTCCAAAAAAAAAAAAGCAGATCTGAGCATGTTTGCACGATCAGTCAATACCCATAATGTAATAATCAATACATTCCTTATTTTAGAACTCTGGATAATAGGTCACACAATATGGCTAGTTCCATACACTTGGTATAGGTCTAATGGTCTAATAAATCTTGGTTCAAAATGAGAGGGGGGGGGGGGAAGAGGTAAAAAATTAAATAATAGTTGCTGTATGGTGAATCTATTTTAAGAAACCAGGATCCTATTTATACTGAGGGAGGGGGGAGTAAATAAATTATAATCATGTTCTACACACCCTTAGACAAAAAATAGGTCATAGTACTTAAAAAAAAAACAGGTTCTTGTAGTAAGGGAAATAAGAAAATGCAAAAAAAAAAAATATTTTTAAATAAAAAGAAATTTAAAAGCAAAATGTGAATATGTATGGTAATAAAATAAAATGAATGGAGCAGGATTTCAATGCAAATGAATGGGAAGGGACAAAACTAATAAAAAAAAATTAAATGCTTTTAAATTAAAATAGATTTCACTCTATAAAATACTATAAATTTACAAGGGATTAAATTCTAGGTATAGACTAGACTCTAGATCTATTTGTAACATTGTAACTTTTTATTATGTTCAAGCTTTGGGATGCTGAAAGGTAAAATATAAAATAACTTTGGAAATATCATTTTTTTTATCTAGATTCTAGATTAGATCTAGATTTTCTAGATCTAGCCGCAATCTAGCGTCGTCATCTTAGATTCCAGATCTAATCTAGATTTTAGATTTTAGATCTAGATCTAGAATCTAAATATAAATTAAAATAATTGGAAATAAGCTGGAAGGCAGATTTATAAAATAAAATATGATGGTCAATCAAACTAAAGAACTGCCATACAATGGTCAATCGAACTAAAGAAATGCCAGCATCCATCTAACGATCAGGTGAGTAAAAGACATGCCGCTAATCATACCGCTAATGTTAGTTGTCGTGTGCGCTAGGTCACGTGACAAACATGAATCATGACAACAAGGAAGTACTTTACTTACCATCCATTGCTCTGACCTCTCTCTCGAATTCTTTAATTCAAGCAGGTAGAAATAAATGACTTTTTATGTAATTTATAAGAACAGACATTTCTAGATCTATATAAAGATTGTTACAACTAAAATTCCTGTCTTCGCAAGTGAATGCAAATCATTATCGATTTTGTATCGCCAATAAATCGAGACGAGATTTGGCAGACGAGTAAACAAACACAAGTCATGATTCATAGAACACAACAGTTTTTTTTAGCACACAGACAAAGTTACAAACGAGACAAGTTTTTCTAGCTTTTTGTTGCAGTTTTCTGTCGTTTAACGGCTTAGCTTTTTTTGATGACATAAAATAGAAAACGAGGTCACTGAATCTTAGGGAAAGTACACGTACACACCCAGGGATAATGCTTGGTTAAATGGGACCGGAAGTGCAAAGTAAACAGAATATTATTATTACTTGACTAGGTCCATTAGGCTCAGCCAGTATCAGCTTGGTAAATAAAACGTTAGGCCTACAGTGTTACACTTACACAGAGTTTCTTCCAGGCATCTCTTCGGGGGGGCGAAGCCCCCCCGAAAAATTTTTACCGCCCCCCCGAACGAAATGAAATTTATATAATTTATATAGAAAATATATACTTTTAACAGTGTCCGCCCCCCCGAAGAAAGTTTACCGCCCCCCCGAAGATTTCAAGTGCCCCCCCGGAGAAAAAAGTCTGGAAGAAACACTGCACTTACACCCGCAGATGACGTGACGTAAAATAAAGGTGTCTAAATCACGTGACTGTGCCCCCCAGTTTGCCGCCAAAATGTTTTGAAAAACGTAAAAATGCCGGCCCCGTTTAAAAGGGTAGGCCTAAGGCCGGGTGACTTGGATTTAAACGCGATGAGTCATAAGGGGGGGGGGGGTCGTCAATAAATGACGTTACACTCGTAGGGGGGAGGGGGAGGGTCCGTAATTTTGTGGCGGTGTGTGATGAGGGGGAGGGGGTTCAGATGGTGAGACGTCACACTTTTGCATTAAAAAACAGCAATGCTAGAAAGACGTTAGGCCTATTTCGCGTTTTAGAAAACTGTTTTAATAAATTGTAATAGGAATTGATTAAAATACTCTATTTTGACAGAGTTCAGACACGATTTTGGAAAAATATCGATGTTTTAAAAAAAATTCAACTGCAATTTTGAGAGGGGGGGAGGGGGTTGTAGGCTGAGGTGTGACGTCATTTTAGGGGGGGGGGGGGTCTGGCTTTTCGTGTGTCGGAGGGGAGGGAGGGAGGTAAAAATTGTCCAAAAAAAGCGTGACGCCATTTATGGATGACCCCTAATGTCGCATATCGAAATTTTGGATATTTTATTCTAGTAGTCATTAGTAGTTAGGCCTAGGCCTATAGCTCTGACTCCACGACTCCGGCGTCTGCACATCGTGTGTTAGATGTGTTACACGAGTAACCTAGGCCAGGAGTCGGCAACCTGCGGCTCGCGAGCCGCATGCGGCTCTTTTGATATCAAGATGCGGCTCTACAGCTCTTTGAACAAATACTAATAATCTTAATAAAAAAATAAAATATTTGAAATAAAAAAATGTTAGTGGCTCTTTAAAACCAGGTAAATATTGAAAATTGTAACTTTTGGCTCTTCCGCTTCAAAAGGTTGCCGACCCCTGACCTAGGCAGATGGGTTGAGTTAGGAAATGTAAACATGGGAGAAGGGAAAAGATAACTCTCGACGATTCTAAGCCCGAGAGAAAAGCTTGGGCGTGATGTTAATGTAGAAGTCATGGACCGACTCATGGAGAGCTCGAATTACGTTTTCGGGTTAATTGGAAAATGTAAAGGCACATAAGAGCTGGGTGAAGTAAAGGCTCATTACTCATGAGAGACTTAATGCATGGCATAACCAGAGTTTCTTTAGGGCATCTCTTCGGGGGTCCCCTTCGAACGAAATAGAATTTATTAAGAAAATATATACTTCTACCAGCAGGGGCGTAGCGAGGGGGGGGGGGGACGGGGGTGCGGACCGCACCGGGTGACACCATTTAGGGGGTGACACCACGGCAAAAAATAACAAAATATATAGAGAAAAATGATAATTCCACTTAATTAAGTGATTAATTCGAGTGTTAAATAGTCTTTTAAGAGGTGCAAATAAAAAGTTTGAGGGGGGGGGGGGGTACAAATCGAAAATTGAAAGTTTGTCCCCGGGAAGGGTCGCTACGCCTCTGGGGGTGACACCATTAAGTGCCGCACCGGGTGACACCCGACCTCGCTACGCCACTGTCTAGCACCCCCCCCCCCCCCCCCGAAAATTTCAGGAAAATGTCTGAATGATACACTGGGCATAACCATTGCAAGACAGGGGGGGGGGGGGGGAATAAGACCAGAGTTTCTTTCAGACCTCTCTGTAACCCTCCCCCCCCCCCTTTCCATAGAACGAATTGAAATTTAAAAAATTATATGGTGTCCGACCCCTCCCCCCACACTCCATAGTGATAGTTCGTTCAAAGTGTCGCCCCCCCCCCCCCCCCCCGCCGGAGAAAAATGTCTGAAAGAAGCAATGGATGGGAAAGAAATGTTGATAAGTTCTAAACTTCCGATGTGTGGTGGTGGTAAAACTAGTTTGAAAAATTTACTGACGGTGGCAGAACTAGTTCCTCAATAAGCTCTGGTCAGACTAGTTTCTTAATTCCCAGTAAGTTGTGGTCAAAAATGTATGTCAAGTAGCTGTGATGTATCCTAACGTGAGTAAATTATTTTTATAATTTTTCTCTTTACAAGTAATACACTGGAATGAAATTTGGTTCATGTTATAAATAAGAAAAATATCAATGTTCGCCAGCTATTAGGCCTATCGTATAAAACAAAACACACGAATAACACGGTAGATATTGAGATAGATTGTCGTGCATATGAAACAAACGACCACACTGTGCTGTAGCGTCAAAGCTTAGATAAAGCAGCCAATCAAATGCCGTACCTTTGTATGAGCAAATCAAGATGGTTGCCGCTATCTAAAATGGACGACTGCGCATCTTTGTGCCGTAAATCTTCAGTTGACCTGGCTCCGATTTTTAGAATAATATCTCCCACTTGTAGACCGCATTTGGCCGCCAGACTGCCAGGGTTAACCTGCAGAGGAAAAAACAAAAGAGTTTCTTGAAGATAGAAAAATGGTTTCCTAAAGAAATACATCAAGACAATGTTTCTTCTGTTATTAAATAATGACACGTTAGGCTAGACGTCCAAATTAGTAGCAGGCCCGAGTGAGTGAGAAAGACTGAAACCATCTTATTCTTTGGGGAATTTGTCAAATTCTATATTTACATTTACCGGAACAATTATTACTTTTGATGTTAGTTTTTGAGATTCTCCACAAATGACCTTAAGCAACAAAGGGGTCCGAATTTCGTAACGACATGGAAGGGATGAGGGGGGGGGGGTAACAACAGTACAACAGATGTTTTAAAATAAAAAAATGAAAAAGGCTACTCTTGAAGGGTGGGGGTGGAAATTTGTGACGTCATTATATGCGTGTGGGTGGGTGGGTTTGGTCGACCCCCTAATATTAGATAGGAGATGACAGCTGAAAATAAAGTACCTTCAACACGGCAAGCGTAAGTGGATTTCCGGTCAACAAACCAAAAAGAGTTCTGACACTTAACTCTGGTATTCTTTCGTTCATCAAGGGTTAAACTCAGTCTCTTTTTTTTTTTTGACAGTTTTTTTAACTGTGTGCGAACTAGAAGTCTGGATACGGCGTTTTTATTTTTTGGGAACATTTTTAACATGGTGCACTCTTAACATGGTACAGTCTTTACATGGCGCATCCTGAACAGTTTCTTCCAGGCATCTCTTCGGTGACCCCCCCCCCGAAGAAAGTCTACCGCCCCCCCCCCCCCCGAACGAGATGGAACTTATATAGTAAGCACACACTTTTACTAGTGTCCGCCCCCCCCCCCCCCGTAGAATGTAGACCCCCCCCCCGGAGAAAAAGTCTGGAAGAAACACTGGTCCTGAACATGGTGCATTTTCAACAAGGTGGATTATCAATATTGTGCATTTGTAACGTTTTACATTCTCAGCAAGGTGCATTCTTAACATTGTGCATTCGTAAATTGGTACATTCGTAAAATGATGCATTCGTAAAATGGTGCATTCGTAAAATGGTGCATTCGTAAAATGGTGCATTCGTAAAATGGTGCATTCGTAAAATGGTGCATTCGTAAAATGGTGCATTCTTAACATGGTGCATTCTTAACATGGTGCATTCTTAACATGGTGCATTTTCAACGTCTGCTCTACTGTTATCACCCCACCCCCTCACAGGGCTAAAGTATCCGTGCACGCACGGTGCACCTATATTTAGATCATAAAAGACAAAACAGACTTGGCAATCAATAGGAGCTGACTAGACAATCAGACAAGGCAATCTTAGCCTCGCAGAGTTCTAAGATCCCAGATACCGTCCAAAAATAGCAGGTTGGAGAGTTTAAAATATGCTGAAGGGGGGGGGGGTCTGGGTCATTTGGATCGTAGGCCAACATTAGTCGGCTGCAAAGAGAGTGGCCAGCTTAAGACGGCCACAGAGACATGGGTGTTGCCAACTTTAGACCGCCACAGAGACATGAGTACGGCCAACTTTAGACGGCCACAGAGACATGAGTGTGGCCAAGTTTAGACGGCCACAGAGACATGAGTGTGGCCAAGTTTAGACGGCCACAGAGACATGAGTGCGGCCAACCTTAGACGGCCACAGAGGCATGAGTGTGGCCAACTTTAGACGGCCACAGAGACATGAGTGTGGCCAACTTTAGACGGCCACAGAGACATGAGTGTGGCCAACTTTAGACGGCCACAGAGACATGAGTGTGGCCAACTTTAGACGGCCACAGAGACATGGGTGTGGCCAACTTTAGACGGCCACAGAGACATTGGTGTAGCCAACTTTAGACGGCCACAGAGACATGAGTGGGGCCAAATTTAGACGGCCATAGAGACATGAGTGTGGCCAACTTTAGACGGCCACAGAGACATGAGTGTGGATAACTTTAGACGGCCACAGAGACATGAGTGTGGCCAACTTTAGACGGCCACAGAGACATGAGTGTGGCCAACTTTAGACGGCCACAGAGACATGAGTGTGGCCAACTTTAGACCGCCACAGAGACATGAGTGTGGCCAACTTTAGACGGCCACAGAGACATGAGTGTGGCCAACTTTAGACGGCCACAGAGACATAGGTGTGGCCAACTTTAGACGGCCACAGAGACATTGGTGTAGCCAACTTTAGACGGCCACAGAGACATGAGTGCGGCCAAATTTAGACGGCCACAGAGACATGAGTGTGGCCAACTTTAGACGGCCACAGAGACATTGGTGTAGTCAACTTTAGACGGCCACAGAGACATGAGTGCGGCCAAATTTAGACGGCCACAGAGACATGAGAGTGGCCAACTTTAGACGGCAACAGAGACATGAGTGTGGCCAAGTTTAGACGGCCACAAAGACATGAGTACGGCCAGCTTTAGACGGCCACAGAGACATTGGTGTAGCCAACTTTAGACGGCCACAGAGACATGAGTGCGGCCAAATTTAGACGGCCACAGAGACATGAGTGTGGCCAACTTTAGACGGCAACAGAGACATGAGTGTGGCCAAGTTTAGACGGCCACAAAGACATGAGTACGGCCAGCTTTAGACGGCCGCCGACAAATTAACGTTAAATTTAATCGCCCAAAAGAGCTAAGGTTGGAGCCAACTTTACCTAGGCATAAAAACCTGGGTGAGGTTTGACCAACTCCAGCATGTCACAAAGACCAATTCTCTGAGTTAATAGCGTTCACTCACATCTAAAACAATACCGTGAGGTTAAACAGCTGGTATATTAAAATTTTGTTGTCCACAACACGCCCAATTCGCCCTCGTCATACGACGATATGTTTCCCATGCTCATTTGGCCCTTGAATGGGGATGATACACAACTTAGTGGTCGTCTTTGTACTCAGCTGGGCTATGGTTTAGCTAGGTGGTGGTCCAGAGCTAGTCTTTGTCAAGTAAAAACAAGTATTGTATGATGGACGAGAGAGCTTGTCCTATATTTGTCAAACGACAACCGTGTTAAGTAATTTCAAGTGGTTTTTGTTTCTATTTCAATGATGTTCTGTCTTGGCTTATTAATTTGGAATAGATCTAGGTCACAAGACAATGCGAGCGAGGTGGTGAACATTGGATGCCGAAAATAGAGATGGGATGGCAAACATAGAGTTGGGTTGGTGAGCAAAAAGATGGAAGGGCAGACATAAGGATCGGATGGCAAACCTTGGGTTGGGTTGCTGAACATAAGGATGGGATGGCAAACATTGGGTTGGGTTGCTGAACATAAGGATGGGATGGCAAACATAAGGATGGGATGGCAAACCTTGGGTTGGGTTGCTGAACATAAGGATGGGATGGCAAACCTTGGGTTGGGTTGCTGAACATAAGGATGGGATGGCAAACCTTGAGTTGGGTTGCTGAACATAAGGATGGGATGGCAAACCTTGGTTTGGGTTGGTGAACATAAGGATGGGATGGGAAAAATATTGTTGGGTTGGTGAACATAGGGATTTGAACGCGTACGTAGGGATGTAATGGAGAAGATTCACCTGGGATGGCAAGCGAGCCCTAGTTTACGTTACGACAATCCTATAACGTCGATGACAGTACGTTACACACAGGGGAATGTGGGGTCTGTAGTGTTATCCCACCACATTTCACCAGCAGCCAAGTTTTATCTGGACTTCTGATAGCCGGCAGGCCGGTACAGTATCGGTTAGAGGATTTTTTTCTTTCGGTATCGCTGTGAAGTTTAGGTTTTCTGGTCAGGGGTCAGGATTATGGTTTGGGTTAATGCCAAGTTAAACACTGAGTTACCTTCAGGCATCTTTCCTGGTGCACTTCCCCCCTGCCCCTCCCTTCCCGGGCGAGAAAATAACTATATAGAACATAAATATATATTGTAACCAGTCTCGTCTTTCCCTCCCCCTCGCCCCATAAATTTTAAGTCCCCCCCCCCAGTGGCGTAGGCAGGTGGGGTTAGGGGGGGTCATAACCCCCCATAGACCCCTCGGTATATAGAAAAAGTATGTGGGGGTGCAAATCGAAAGTTTGAGGGGGTGGGGGTGCAAATCGAAAGTTTGAGGGGGGGGGGGGGTGCAAATCGAAAGTTTGTCCCCGGGTAAAAATTGGAACCCCCTCTTGAGACGCTCCTGGCTACGCCACCCCCCCCCCCCCCCCCCGCCCAACAATATTATAAAAATGCTTGAATGAAACCCCGAAGTTAAAACTGACGATCTAAGCATAAAAACATACACTTCCATAAGACACTGTGATCTCAAAAGTTATAGGGTCTATCTGGGTTTTTGCTGGAGGTTTTGTGTGTGTGAATGTGTACCAAAGGCCATAGTGTTAAATGTCGAGGAGTTATCTACACACCCTGAGCAGCATCAAAAAGGTTTCTTTGTATTCAGGGAGTTACCCTCACGTCCGTAAAGTTACACACAGACACACACACACATACACACATTATCAGAACAACTAGAAGAAAAGCCTTTGACCTTTCTCCCAGCCGCTCGGCAGAAGTTACTCATCAATGTACGACACGACAGACCAAGCCCCGCCCCCATCACTCCCCCACACACGTTGATTGACATGTTTGTCCGTGACTTTAAAAAGCCGGGCTAACCAACTCTCGATTTTTGAGTTGTTTGACGGCCACTAGAGCACACACCACACGGACTCTATTCCTGGCCAGACCTCGCTACTTTCGGCAAACACCGAGTGTGGACTCACTGTTGCCGGCACATGTTGCGTCTCAGTCAATCGGTCAGACAGTCAGTCAGACAGACAGACAGACAGACGGTCGATCCGCTGGTCAGTCAAACAGTCCGTAGGTCACTCAATAAGTCGGGCAGTCCGAAGACCAAAAAATATTATTAACTTGTTTGTTTGTTTTTTGGACTTTAGGACACCTAAATTATATTTTAATGACTTTTTCCACATCCCCCTCACCCCACCACTCTTTTATATTTATACATTTCATACCAACCACGAGTTTGGGTTTCGGTAAAGTTTTACCAGAAAAATAGTAGACGGTTTTGGGTAAATTTTTACTAGAAAAATAGTAGGCAACCAATGACAGGGTGGGTCCTATTAATCGTTGGCAGGAAATTAGTTTAATGAGAAAATATCGTTTCGTTTTAGAATTATAGAAATCCAAAAAGTGTTACAAGTGTGTTGTAGTCTTTCTTACTTCCGTTTACCACATAACACTACGGTTGGATTTAGGGCTGAGGGCAGTGGCGTAGCGAGGTCGGGTGTCACCCGGTGCGGCACTTAATGGTGTCACCCCCTCAAACTTTCGATTTGCGCCCCCCCCCCCTCTAACTTTCGATTTGCACCCTCCCCCCCCCCCCTCAAATTTTCAATTTGCACCTCTTAAAACACTATTCTTTGCCTTGGTATCACCCCCCCCCCTAAATGGTGTCACCCGGTGCGGTCCGCACCCCCCGCCCCCTCCCCCCCCCCCTCGCTACGCCTCTGGCTGAGGGTGTGGTTAAGATCTCTGTCGTACATTCTTTCACATCGTTTATACAGTGTTGGACATGGTAGGGTTTACGGTTAGGGTGGAGGTTCTAAAACAATAAACATTTGCATTGAATACTACCGTTTTATAGAGTCATGATAAATGTCGGTACGGGTAAACAAATAGTGCGTAGATTTTATATTTTCCAATTTGTAAGTTAAATATTAAATCACAATCAGCCCACTGCTCGATTTCAGTAACTGTACATATGTTTCCAATACATTATTTATTTATAGATTGTCGACGTGCAATAAGCAAAAAATAAGGTAATAATTTTAATTATAACACTGAGTCTAACATGGGTAATCGCATACATCATGTTCCTATTACCGTCCGAGCTAATCCTTAACGATGTAACGGGATCCAACTAAACCAACAGGACTTTTACATAATTAATCAAACCGCCAACTGTTTGTCCTCCGTTCCCTACTCTCCTACGTTTGCTTGTCCTCCCCCCCCCCCTCCACCACTCCTCTACGTTTGCTTGTCCCCCCTCCCCCTCATCTACGTTACTCCCACTCTATCGTTTCTATAGACACATTTTTTTATAGTGAAGAAAATTTTCGCTGACGTAACAGTTTTTGCCAACACGTCTTGAACGTTGGTGTTTTTTTTTTTTTTTTTAGGAAGGGGGGCTCGGCATTTTACCTGCTATGCCAGGTGAAAATAGGTCTGGGTATTGTCTGCACAGGTAGCCTCGTATTTACCTGTGGGTGGGGGAGGGAGGGTTAGAGGGAAGGGAGGGAGGGCGCAACTTTACACAGCTCATTAAACTGGTAAACTCCAGGCGCCCCATTCATTCCTTGGTTGATTGGTAGCGATTTTAAAACAAGTTTACAGCCTCACAAGATGCAACAGGTACCTGGTCAATATGCAGGACCGCACCACGGTCTGATCACACGTAACAACACAGCATGTGCACCGCTGTGCAAACCTGACCTGCCAAGGGCGCAGCGAAACCAGTTATGCGAGTATTGTAACAGTCAAACCGGCAGAAACATACGCTTGTAATATGCTGAAATGCTGGGTTAGCCTTTGTTGAAAACAAACATAATAGTACCCTAAACTTCAAACCTGTATGAAACTAAAGCATTTTGTTGATTTAAAAACAATGTGAAGCGAATGCGTGTCCAGTCGGCCTGATTCACCTCCCAAGTAATGCCGGGTATCGATTAAAAGCTGAGTGACATGGAGAAGAAATCGTCTATCTTTAGGGTTGTAAATCTAGATCATATCACTGCTATCCCTAAACACGACAGTAAATTTAACGCTAAGCCTAACACATGGATAAAGTAGCTTACATCAAGATAACATGTAGCGCTACTAGACAGGCTACAACGTTTGCTATTTTAGTACAGCTGTTGGCCAGCATCCCATTTCAATTTGTGAGTTGAACTATCGTAATTAAAACCACAGTGTCTCGCCTAGTCGGTTTTTATCGTTGACTCACCGGTTACATTGTTGTATCGTCGACACATCGGTTATATCGTAAACACATAGTATCAGTTTCTTCCAGGCATTTCTACCGCACCCCCCCCCCGTACAAAATGGAATTTATATAGGAAATATATACTTTTAACAGTGCCCCCCCCCCCCAGTAATTTTAGTCCTCCCAACACCGCCCCCCCCCCCCAAAAAAATTTCAACTGCATAGTATGCCGAAAAAAATGTGCTGTACTAGATCTATTTCTATTTTCTCCCCTTGGGTTAATACAATGTCGCATCTGGCATTTAAATTCCGTCGGTATTGTTCTAATAATAGTTAGCATTAGAGTCAAAACCACAGTTAGATTAAAACAAAACTCCGATACGGACCGGCTAAAGCGTGAAGAAATACCGAGAACTTTATAATGTATTCCAATGTTTTTATTAATTCCATGTAATTACAGCAGATTTGCATTAATTACGCGCTTTATGGGCCTCATAATTGATTGCCATCAAGCCTTCGTTCAGCGTGCGAGCTCACTCCCATAGACTCCTCGACGTCATTAGTTCCAGTAGGAACAATTTATCTGGCTAGGTCATGCTCATTAACTTCAACAAAAGAATGTTAATTAAAAGATAATTATATTAGTCTACATTTTATAAAATTGTAATCATATGTTGGAGGTGTTGTGTAAACAAAAAATATCTTCCCTTGTAAATCTGCACTAGGTCTACTCTACGTAATAAACTGATGTTTTTTATATTTGAACATTAAACCGAACCAGGTAATCTTATGTTGTACAGTTGAGAAAATTGTTTATATTCACTGACTAGGAAAAGTTGGTATCGTGTGGCCTGATGTATTAGATAACCGGCGTTTTAAAACTACGTTAACTAGTGGCATATCTACTAGAATGTAAAGGTATGTTTTTTTTAGTGGTTTTTAGCTCTTACAGATATAAACCAAATGTAGCTATGACTCACGTAGTTCTAGCTAGTGCCAGTGGTGTAGGAAGGGTTGGGTAATGGAGGGAGAAGGGCATAACAATGACCAGTTATATTTCATATCATGAGACGGCGTGGCCTGTCGAGTTCGAATCCGGGTTCAAGTCTGTAGGACCTCCCTGAGTCCACCCAGCTCTGATGGGTACCTAACTCACGTTAGGGAGAGTAAAGGCGCTGGGTATAGTGTTAACCACAATAGCCCTTCATATGCAGAGGTCACAATAGCAGGAGAACTCTACTTCACCTGCCCCACGGTAATTTTACTTTAATATTCCCTAACTATTGTAAGAACGTGATCTTTTAGTTAAGACGTTCAGGTGTTTGAAAGTAAAAGCAGCTCGCCGCCAATAGCTCTCACTAAACGCTAGACGGTTGTCATTTTGGGAGTACATGGTGGAGTTTAAGTTTAATGGTGTTCTCCAGATAAGCCCCAACAAATGGGGGTTTGGGTTTAAAGTGCCAAAATACAGAACTTTTTATGCAAATTATTAATGACATGTCCCAATTTCTGGACAAGATCAGAGTTTTATCTCCTTTCTCTCCCCCCCCCCCCCCCCACCAGCCTCAGATAACAATGTCCCTGTGTCCATTTAGCTCACCAGAGGTCAGTCAGCTATCGGCTTGACCTGTATGGTGTATGCTAATGATAATCACTAACTGATTAGTCCCTCATGTAAGACACATTTACAGGGGTTAGCTGTGACATTTTTATTGAGAGTTTATGATCTGAGAGATAACAGGTATATTACTCCTAACATTTAAATGTCGAGCTCAGGTTAGGATTAGGGCTAGTAAGAGTATCAGTGAAGCCATGTCATATTAGGCAGTGTGGTATGGCTAACCTAATTGTAGTCAAGGCAGTTTAGATGTCAAATTGAATACAGGGAAGAATCATTTCAGTCTATTGTTTGTGATATTATAGGCATAGATAGACGTTGAGTTTATTGTAGGCAATCTATTTCTCATAGATATGACATTCAGTCTATTGTAGGCAATCTATTTTCCCACAGATCAGACATTTAGTCTATTGTAAACAATAGATCAGACATTCAGCCTATTGTAGGCAATCTATTTCTAATAGATCAGACATTCAGTCTATTGTAGGCAATAGATCACATTCTGTCTATTGTAAGCAATCTATTTCTCTCAGATCAGACATTCAGTCTATTGAAGGCAATAGATCACATTCTGTCTATTGTAAGCTATCTATTTCTCACAGATCAGACATTCAGTCTATTGAAGGCAATAGATCACGTTCAGTCTATAGTATGCAATCTATTTCTCTCAGATCAGACATTCAGCTGTGCTCTAATCTCAACACATGATGATGTCAACAACAGGTGTGTAGAAAAACAAATCACACACAAAAAAAACATACTAGAAATTCCATCTCAATGAGTTATTTCCTGGACAATATGTTACACACAAAGCCTGTAATTTATGTGGATCACTAATCCCCTATTATATTTGAGTTATAGGCCAACGTTAACTACTTGGTTTGTTTGGGGTTTTTTTAATCGAATCTTTGTGACGAATTCTATTCAGGCCAGTGACTCAGAGTAAAGAACCAGTCAGACAGAATGAATCCACAGGCCTTTGAATAGAAAGCCCAGCCGGTATAATTATGTTGGCCAAATAAATGTTTGTTTAGTGATAGAAATCAAGATTCTAGAGCTAGATCTATAGGCTAATCGTATTGTATGATAATTTGACGGTAATACTGAGATTTTTACTTTAAAAAATAATTAGTCTCGGCCTATTTTATAGATTTGGGTTAATTTTTAACAAAAAATTTAATTAGGTCTAATAATGCAGGCCTACTAATTATATAAGCCCGTTTTAAACTAAAAAAAAATAAGTTGTAAAAATACATTATTTATATATCATTTCATTACTGATCTAAAATTAGTAATATGATTAAATTCTAATTGTTGATCAATCGTCTTTGTGTATTAAATTTAAAGTAGCCAGTGGCTATTTTAGTTGTAATCAATGTAACCAACGCCTACACCGCCCGTAAGTATCGGAAAGGTAGCGAGCATGTCTCTAGCCAGGTAAGCAAATTCTCGAAACGTTCGAGCAAGCACATCCATTGTTTGCGGCACCCACACATTGGCCACGATAAACTATGTTGACGATCTTGTAACGTACCTTCTGAATAGTCAGAGGACTACTGAAATCCTTTCCGCCTTGCATTCGAAATCCCCATGGTGTAGAGCTGTCTGTTCTTTCAAGTTTAGCTTCTAACGTAAGAACAGACATGTTTTGAATTATATTTTAGTTATTTAAAAAAAACACGAATTAAGTTGACCACAGTAGGTGTAATGATGAAAAGAAGTTAGTCCCTTGCACACACAAACAATGTCTGAGGGTAGCCCAGCCCTAAAACAGATCAACAGATGAACTTTCCCGAGACCACGAACAATTTTTGCACACGGCTCTAGAGGGAATTCCTCGATTGTATAGCTCTATTTATGGAGTTCTAGTAACAATAACTCTGTTGTTTGAACTGCTAATTTACATTTGTGTTAGAGTCTAAAGTGTAGTACTAATTTAGATTAAAGAAAATATGTAAATAATAAAAATGTTTAATGCATCCTTCGTAAACCCATAGTATACAAACAAATCAACTCGTTAAAAAGTGGGTCAGCTGAAAGATAAACGATGCTCACCAGAAAATAAACTCTATTTCTGCGATTACCTCCCTTGTTGTAGAAACAAAGCTAGGATTTCCTTCTTTTTGAGTAGTTCAGGAAGACTCATTTGTGTTGTTGTATGAAACAATATTTTAAAACTTATTATAAATCATTAGAGCATGCTAAAATTTATACATGTAAATTGATAATATGTATATATAGGGCCCTAATTTAGTAGTAATCATATAAAGAATACATTTGTAATAAAAATCCATGAAAATTAGTTTAATAATTTGTGATTTCGGCACGATGACCTACAACTAGATGTATCAGATAATAACACATGTAAGTCTGGTGCTTGCAAACTGCACTGGGTGACCCTAATGTTGAATACAGCAAATGAAAAAGAACAGACAAATCACAACGGAGCTGGGCTGATAGCTCGTTGTGGATGTGCTCGTGGGCAGACACAGGGGTCACTCCTACAGAGTTTCTTTCAGGCATTTCTCCGAGGTGCACATCTCCACTCTCACATACGTTCTATATCTTCGGCCATGTCACTCCATCTAATGCCACTATATCCATGTCACTAATTTACTAGTTACTAAGTCATAAGTCAATATATTCATGACACTCTAAGCCGCTCTATCCATGTCACTCTATTCTAAGTCATTCCATCTAAGTCACTCTATTCATGCCACTCTACCCACGACGTAACTATATCCCTATTACTCTAACCATGTCAACATGATCATACCACTCCAACAATGTCCTTGCAGCAACTATGACTTTTTTCTACTGGTTAAATCAGTGCTAGTTCCCAGTTGTTATATAGCCCTGTTGTTTCCTGTCTGATGTTTATCAAGTAATGTTGTTTCCTGGTTTGTTTGCACCCCCCCCCCCCCAGCCATCTTTCCCTTTCTCGATGTACACTGATCTAGATATGGGATACTTGTCCTTGACTATTTTAAACATATAAATTTAACTGTGTGGAGAGAGAGGGGGGGGGCTGATACATGGGCAGCATCTGGCTTTTCTCAACTTAGGGCCCAGGCCAGGCTATGTGCTTGAATTTCCGGTGCACAATCATCCGATGGATTATTAGACTATAGAGCCATATCACTTTAACTACTTTAAAGATTATTGAAATTAAAAGATAGCAGAGGCTAATTGGTTGATGTAATGTATGTATGATGTGTCGACTTCTACATTACAAAACTCTCTTAACACACCCCATCTTAAATGTGCCCACAAGATTATGTATTGTGTTACCTTGACCTTTAACAGACTTAAAATACTTGAATGTGTTAACGCCAGCACCAGACAACGTGATTAAGTTAGAGGAAATCCCGTCCAACATTACAAGTACAAACGAGGAAGAAGAAGTTAACAACCTTTATTTCATTGTTTTTCGTTGTTTTTTTTTTTTCAGCAGACGGGAGCGTTTTTTTTTCCCATTTTTTTAGTATTAAGAATTATTATCAGGGGTCGTTCATCAACGACATTACACATTTTAGCCGGTTATTTCCCGTCCTTTAATCACACTTTTGGGACGGCGTGGTCGAATGGTAGTGCGTTTGGCTGCTAACCCTAAAGTTCAGTTTGGATCTCGTTTTGGACTTGTGACTGTAGGACTTCCCTGACTTCACCCAGTTCTGATGGCTACCTGACTTGCGTTGGGGAAAGTAAAGGCGGCCTGGCATAGTGCTAAACACAATCCCTTCATATGCCGTGGTCAAGAAACATGACATCTACTTGATCTGCCCAATGGATCGCTAAAGAAGAATATTAACTTTTACTTTTGTTTACCATCACATTTCATCGCAACCCAGCACTTCTTATCACAAACCTCAAATAGGCCATTATTCTAAAGGGAATTGTCGTTTTCATTGTTTATCCTTAATAAATGCAAATTAAATGCTATGTCACATTCGTTGATCCCCCACCCCTCCTCCCCCACCTTGCACATTGTTAACACTGAACCCCTTCCCATCTATGCGTCTGCCGTCATTTATAAAGTAGCATCTGGTTTCCGTGTGTCGTATTTTTGTTTCTGTACGGATTTTTCTTATAATTCCGCTATCCATAACAGACTCCCTACATGACAACACAGTGGCGTAGCGAGGTCGGGTGTCACCCGGTGCGGCACTTAATGGTGTCACCCCCCAGAGGCGTAGCGACCCTTCCCGGGGACAAACTTTCAAGTTTTCGATTGGCACCCCCCCCCCCTCAAACTTTCGATTTGCACCCCCCTCAAGTTTTTCTCTATATATTTTGCTATTTTTTGTCTTGGTGTCACCCCCCCCCCCTAAATGGTGTCACCGGTGCGGTCCGCACCCCCCCCCCCCCCCTCGCTTCGCCCCTGTGACAACACACTGACAAAAAAAAACAAGACGGGTCGAGTAAAAATGTTTATTTGTTAAAACAAATAGATAAGGCTTTCAACATGAATGCAGAAATAAGTGAGTTAATGTGATGCGAAAAATCAGAGTTCAACACAATCGGCGATTTCGTCTAATGTTGGCTTTGATAATTGTATAAATAACAAAATTGGATTCGTACTATCACTACATTCTTGAAATAAATAGACAATAAAGTAGATAATAAAATAGATAATAAACAATGAAGACTCGCGAGTAATATAAAGTAGATTTTTTTTTGTTTGTCATGATAAACAGCTAGCTATGTACTGGACATATTGCTATTTGAATAGGAAGACACGTAAATACGATATGAACAATACATGATTTACCCTCATGACTGAACCATGTTTTACTGTATATCACATAAAATAACTGAGACCTCTCAGTTAATGAACAGTCTGGAGCAAGAAATTCTAGATGCAGAAAGTTCACCTTAAAAGTTTTTTGGTTTTTTTTTTTTATTTGGCACAACACAAAATATGTGTAGAAAAAATTTTCTTAGAATTTCTGATGAGTTCTTAATTAAAACAGTTTGTAATTTCCAAACTGGTTAGAACATCCATATTTTTCAGTGGCAATTTAAAAAACTAAAAGTGTTACAATTACATATATTAAAAGTATATATTACAGTAATTCTTTAAAGCAATAGCAAAAAATTTCTATATTCTAAGTTTTATTTATAATAACATTTCACTACTTCATTCATGAAATAAAGATAATATACATATTTTTCTTTTTACCAAGAATAAAAGTGAAGGCTATTTATCACTAAAAGGTGAAGGTCGTTTGTGGGGACATGTTAGTACAGGGGAAACATTTTCTTTGGACACAGCTAAACATGGGGGAGAGGGGGGTGGGATGGAGGAGGAGTTGGTTCCTCTTGGTTTTGCTAGAATGTTCCAACAGAAAGATGGTAGAACTAAAACCAATTATTTTTAACTTCAGTTTTTTATCTGGAAGGCAGATTCCATGCCCATGGCACTAACTCTGCCAGAGACATTGTTACAGATGTACCACAAACACTACAAAAGATATTGTTATCGATGTACCACTAACAATGCCTAGTTGGAGATATATCACAAACACTAACGCATACACGTGATAGATGTACCACTATCACTGTCAGAAACCTTGGTATAGAACCTTGTTGAAAAAAAAAAGCAGAATCATTAGGAGGCGAAAAGTTTCTAATGGGTGCAGTAGAGTTCGTCCATAAGCCAGGAACAAAATTTGATTGTGTACATGGGTTATGGCTAAACTTGGTGGTGAGGCTTGTTCTGGAACACTAGGCGATCTATCTACAGTTAGTCGATGGCACTACAGATTATCTGAAAATAGAGATTTAGCATACATGATATATAAATACATATATATGTATACTCTTATATAAATACAAATATGATGTTTATTTATACATAAACATGTATATATGTATATATATATATATATATATATATATATATATATATATATATATATATATATATATATATATATATATATAAATATATATATATATATATAAATATATATATATATATATATATATATATATATAAATATATATATATATAAATATATATATATATATATAAATATATATATATATATATAAATATATATATATATATATATATATATATATAAATATATATATATATAAATATATATATATATATATAAATATATATATATATATATATATATATATATATATATATATATATATATATATATATATATATATAAATATATATATATATATAAAATATATATATATATATATATATATATATATATATATATATATATATATATATATATATATATATATATATATATATATATATATATATAGATATAGGAAAGTTTGGTCAGTTCTAACTTGGGAATGTAGTACTGCAACTGACTGCACAAGGTGTAGCCCCTTTAACCTCACCTGTACACAGGTACGGCTACCATATCAGGTCCTGGTGCTTGTGCATGCCTCTTGGCATGTGTTTCACAGTATAGTTTACCTTCCACCACAAAGAAACCTGGCATAAGAAATGTACAGTCCATTAATGACAGCTCACAGATTTACAACTTTTAAAAAAATGGGTTTGCCTCATCAAGGATCCACTTGTCAAATACGTATACTATAAATTTTATAGTATAAAACAAACTATTTAAAAAAATAATATTATATCCCCTAATTGATTTGATGAGTGTAACTTCTTGCAAGCTACAGCGTGCCACCTCTCCCATTCATTTTGATATGAAATTGCCACTCTTAGTAACCTTTACAAGACAGTTGCATACATAAGCTTTGAACAGATTGACTCTCTGATTATATCTCTTTTATGGCGTTGTGAGCGGGGGAAGGCTGAAAAACGGGGGGGGGGGAGGTGTTAGAATTTACCTTTCTGCTTTAGATTCATGGAGCAGGAAGTGCATTTGAAACAGGCCACGTGATAGGGTACTCCGTTAGCTTTCACAATCACTCCGCTGGAAGAAAAGAAAAATACCTCAGTTACCCAAACTCATGACGTCACTGTTCAGATAATAGAGCTTGTAACTTAACTCTAAGGCTTAGCATACGGTGGCGGTGGAATGGGCCGGAAATTAGTCATGGTGGTGGTGGGGGGGGGGTAATTTTCGCGATATATATATATATATATATATATATATATATATATATATATATATATATATATATATACATACATATATATATATATATATATATACATATATATATATATATATATACATATATATATATATATATATATATACATATATATATATATATATATATATATATATATATATATATATGTCTTTATGATATTCAAAATACATTTCGAATGGGTGCTCCCTGCCTACGACACTGTAGATCCCCTCAAGTAGTCATAACAATGTTAGACTAAAAGTTAGTGTTTTACATTGTGTTGTCATGTCTAGGCTACTTCCAAATAAGTAGGTGTGAATTTTAAAAAATGGGGGGGGGGGGGGTTCGGGTCTGTATACTTACGTGGCTAGCATGTCACATCCGCCACACTTCATTAACTGCTGCTGGGGTTTATCAGACGGCGGTTTGGCCACAGGCGCAGATACAGATCGGAAACCTGGATTGGAAGCTAAACAGAGGGGAGTAAAAAAAAACATTAAAAAAAAATTTAAACACATCTATTTATAACTGATTTCTTTTAACTCTTTTCCACAGAAAAAAAGTCATTTGTTCATAAATAGAGCGTTGCGTCACAAAAGGTGTCGTTTTAAAAATATCTGAGATTACAAGAAAAAACTCACATTCAAGGCAAAACAAAACAAAAAACTGGGTAGAGTAGCGTGTATTTACATGCGTCCTGATGTAGCATTTAGTAAACTAGACTACAGCAGACGATCAAATCGTCGTTGGATAAATTCGGAAGGGCTAGATCTATAATTAAAATGTCTACGTGAGAAGATGAATTTTCTAAAAAAAAAAAATACCGTAATTAAAACCCTGGGGTGATTTTTATTCTTACACAAGAATGCCTTGGAATGTTAAAGGTTTAAAAAAAAGGAAAAGGCAAAAATTCGCAGTTACTGGATTTTAGCATTTCATTTCGACTAATAGGATAGCGGCTGGGCCGCACTGTTTGTGTTTTATTTTATACATTCTACTCTTCAATCTCTGACTTTGACCGGGTACATTAGTCACTTTTTTTTTATGGTGCCTTCTGACGTCACGAGTTCTTTTGTTCTCGATCCAATAACTTTCAGCAACAACAGGATCAATGACCTTCTCCCTTTTAGAACTCGGCTGGTCTTTCACTCCCCCTACCCACACCCTGTACACCCCCCACCTCCGCCTCACAAAACACACACACATCCCCAGCGCGCGACTAGGATTTATATACACTGATGAGGTCACCTTAAGCCAGAGTGACTTTAGATAATAGGTCATGTGATTAGCGTAATTAAAAACCTGATGGCTAATGAGGAACTCGTTTTTAGAGGATAAGTCATGGACGTATGCAGTAAAAAAAAATTATGACTAATGTAGGGATTTGTTTGGATAACGTATGTATGTAGGCCTATGTTATTATTATTATGTATTTAAAACCTGGTGGCTAATGGGGAACTGCGTTTAGGATGATAAGTTATGCAACGTGTGCAGTTAAAAAAAAAATTATGACTAATGTAGGGATTTGTTTAGATAACGTATGTATATTATTATTATTATTATGCAATTAAAACATGATGACTAATAACCACACATATATCATTACATAACCAATATATTATATTATAATTATTTCGTCAGGGGTTGATTAATTAAGGCTACCGTATTTTCTCCTTATATTAAGGCAGTCGTTTCGTTAACAACGACGGCTGTAGTCTAGTGGGAATGGTTTTGAAACTCCTTAGTTATAATTAATTATATAATTATTTTTAAAAATAAGAAAATTTGTTTGTTTTCAAAGTCCCGGCACGCATTACATCACAGTTATCAGGTGATTAAACACACGAGTACACAATGTTAGTGGTTGTTAGTGCATCACACAGGGACAGAGTACCCACACAAATCACTGGCTACAGGGTAGTAGACAGCGTCATGTTTTAGTTAATGGTCAAGGCAGTTGAACAATGACAAAAATATTGTCAAGATTTGATAAAAAAGTGTCAGAATGTGATGAAAATCTAAAAATATGTCTACAATTTGATGAAAAGTGTCATGATTTGATGGAAGTTGTCTAGCTTTGGTGAAAGATGGCAAGAATGGATAAAAATTGTTGATTTGAGGAAAATTGTAAAGCTTTGAAATCATGATTTGTGGAAATGGTCAAGATTTGATGAAACGTATCTGGAATTGATGAAAAATTGTCAAAACATTGTCAAAATGTTATTAAAATTGTCAAGATTTGTTATAAGTTATCAAGATTTGATCAAGATTTTTATAAAAATTGTCAAGATTTGGTGAAAATTGTAAAGATTTGATGAAAATTATCAGGATTTGATGAAAATTATCAAGATTTGATAAAAGCTCAAGAATTGTCAAAATGTTGCAAAAATTGTCTAGATCTGATGAAAGGTGTCTAGAACTGATGAAAGGTGTCTAGAACTGATGAAAGATGTCTAGAACTGATGAAAGGTGTCTAGAACTGATGAAAGGTGTCTAGAACTGTTGAAAGGTGTCTAGAACTGATGAAAGGTGTCTAGATCTGATGAAAGGTGTCTAGAACTGATGAAAGGTGTCTAGAACTGATGAAAGGTGTCTAGAACTGATGAAAGGTGTCTAGAACTGATGAAAGATGTCTAGAACTGATGAAAGGTGTCTAGAACTGATGAAAAGAGCAAAACATCCTATAAAGAAAGAGCGTCAGGATGAGAAAATAAAAAGACTGTTTAATTCTACAAGCGCATGCGTACTATGCTCGTCCTCCCCCGCCAGCTTCTCCTGCAGACGATGGAAACTTTTGGACTGGAGGTTGGGGTTGGTGTAGCCCTTGTAGGTGGGCGTGTCCCCCTCGTGCTCCTCGAACACGGCACTCTGGGAGGCGCCTGTTTCCTGCAGGGAACCCTGGGAGGCGCCTGTTTCCGGGCTCTTGGACGGGTTGCTAGGTGCATCATTCAGATCCACACTACAACATAAAAAAGTATAAACATGCAGGAACTCAAAGTTAGAACAAAAAAAACAGAACATGCGCACACGACTACTTCCGGTTATTGCTGGATGGATAGTGAGGGGTGGGTTAATGGAAAAGTTATAGACACAATGACAGGGGTAATAGGTTTGGGTTTTAGCACTTGTTCATAGCCGAACAACAACCTCGTTAGTAAATGATATAGCTTGACATCTGAACCACATCTTATAGCGGCCCTTCTGACCAGGGTTTCGTTTGGAAATATTTCTCTCCGGGAGGTAGGGGGGGGGATATAACTCTCAAAACTTCCGAGGGGAGGGAGGAACTGGAAACTTCCGGGGGCGGACAATGGTTTTAAAGTATATATTTTCCATATAAATGTTATATTTTGTCTTAAGGCTAATTTGTCTGGGGAGTGGGGCGGTGGGCGTGCTTCGGGGGGGGGGGGGCACTGTCTTTATGCCGCCACACCCCGGAGAGATGTCTAAAAGAAACAGTTTGTTACTTTAATACCACAAGGGCTGCTTCAGTTGAGTTGGAGTTAGTTGTACACATTATGTGGCCCTCTCAAGTCTATAGCCCCCACCCCCCCCCCCCCCACCCACCCCACACTGCAACAGGGCTAGATTCGCCCATGTCAATATGTATACGACAAAAATTCACAACTAGTTAAACAAGCCTCTCACATACTGCAAATAAAACGGTGACGTCAGTTATATACAAACTAGGCCAAACTGTTGTTTTTTTTTTTTGAAAAATTTAAACTTTGGAATTCTCAGTCATTCACAAGATGGAAATCCTAATTGTATTATTCTTTACATCAGCTACGGGAATCGAAGCCCCAGGCATATAATGAAAAACATGATTGACTATGATGTATGTTTGAATACAGTACAACACTAGTAGCTTCAACCGGGCTATTTGACTTTCTTAAGTACCCATTCACCGCCTGCTGAGCTACTGTCAAGTGTTCTAGTGAGAGGCTCAACTGTTGCAACACACGCTGATAAGACGCGCCCGTGTGCGTGTCTAGGTGAGCACATCCTTGGATACTTGACTCACACAGTTCACTTTTCTCGTCATCTACCTCAAATCATCTCGGGGGAAAAAAATTAAAGAGTTCCCGATATTATAATCATCATTATCTTATTGTATAACTTCAAGTGCTATTAGTAGAGTATTCACTAACAGATATATATATATATATATATATATATATATATATAATATATAATATCATATATATATATATATATTTATATATTTATTTATTGTATATATAATATAATATATATATATATTATATATATATATATATAATATATATATATATATATATATATATAATATAATATATATATATATTATATATATATATATTAATATATATATATATATATATATATATTAATATATATATATATATAAATATATATATATATATATAAATATATATATATATATATATATATATATATATATATATATATATATATATATATATATATATATCGTAAATACTATATTAAATAGATAATACATTTATCCTATAGGACTCCATATCCCATCACCTGTGTCCCCCCACCCACCCCCTCCGGCCAGTCACCACCCGCGGGCGGTGAATCGTCCCCCGTGTTACGCACCAAGTCAACAGGACTGAGCTGACTGATATGTTTGCCTTCAGTGACAGACACCAGGTCCGGTATGCGGGGGAAAATGTCCATACGCTGACACATTGGTCCCTCCTGTCTGCAAGAATGTTCCGTGTATCAGAAATATACATTCATGTAACGAATTATTGAGATCACAGGGTATTGAAGGAACACATTTTCTTGTTGGAAATTAGAAAGATCGTGATCATAGTGTGTCCAGGTAATGAATGATCTTGATGCTACATCACATGTATTCACGTGACGAATGATCTTGATTATAGGGGTGTCCAGGTAATGAATGATCTTGATGCTACATCACATGTATTCACGTGACGAATGATCTTGATTATAGGGGTGTCCAGGTAATGAATGATCTTGATGCTACATCACATGTATTCACGTGACGAATGATCTTGATTATAGGGGTGTCCAGGTAGTGAATGATCTTGATGCTACATCACATGTATTCACGTGACGAATGATCTTGATTATAGGGGTGTCCAGGTAATGAATGATCTTGATGCTACATCACATGTATTCACGTGACGAATGATCTTGATTATAGGGGTGTCCAGGTAGTGAATGATCTCTCATCTATCGATATTTGGTCAGTTTGTCCTGTCTGTGTAAAGAATAAAACTAGGACAGGCACTAGGCACGAATGTCTGGCACCAAGTCTAATGGATATAATCCAGGGGACTAAACGATGTTCCTGGGGGGGGGGGGGGAAGGCTGAGAGAAATGTGCAAGGGGGGTGGTCCTGTGAAGGGGGGGGGGGAGACGGCCCGGATGGGGCGAGGGAAAGATCTGTTCTGCATAGAATAAGGAAGAGGGGGGGGGGCTCCGTGTAGGAATGTTGTTTAGTTTCAGCATAGTGGTATCCAAAATATGGATCACACAAGACAAGTGGTATGTAAGATGAGCCACGCAAGAAAAGTTGTATAAAACAAGGGCCACACAAGACAATCAGAAGGAAACGAGAACCCACCCTATAACAATATAAACAAAAACCCCGAGTGCCTTCCGATCAAGCAGGGAGTTTAACACATGGTCACCATTTTAATTCAAGTCAAATCGTGGGACAGTAACGACAATAGTAGGCCTAGAGCCTAAGCTGTTTAGTTTTGGGGTAAATCAGCATGCCTTTGCCAGAAAAAAAAATTCAAGCCGTTAGTTACAACGACATGCGGCCTGGGGTTTGTTTGTTAGGAAACTCATGCAGTCAAGGCCTGGGTTAGCAACACGACACACTCGCCCACACCAGGTGTCGCCAGCCACACCAGGTGTGTGTGTGGGGGGGGGGGGGTATGAGAATTTTTCACGTGCGACAACTCATCCAGTGAGGTCATTGGGCAGCAAAATGCGACAGCAGGCTAATGACCAGCAGGCTAATGACCAGCAGGCTAATGACCTTGAGGCGGTGAGCCGAAGGAAGTCCCGAAAGGGCTCTGCCCCATCTTGCTCTCGTCCAGGCTCTGGTACGTGCTGGTCATCCGTGACCCCACGGGCTGGTCAGCGATGTCCAGTCTAAGCAGTTTATTAAAAAAAAAAATTAAAGTCACGTGACACGCCATGAGATTATAATAGCAGGGGGCATGGTTACGATTTGTGTGAACTAATTACCTTTTGATACATTTTAACACTTCATGGCTGTAACCTAAATTAGCTCTTATCTATTTTTAGACTCATTTATTATAATTATCTGTAATACTTAACTAAGCTAAAAAAATACTAAGATAAATTGCTGACGTAATATAGTGTTAGATCTAGCTTTGTTTACATTGTCATGTACACATTTCAAGCATGGTTTAGTAGCAGTTTAACGGTATATGGTATTTGCAACGCAGACGTATATACAGACACACATACACACAAACATACGGACACACTATCTGTCCATACAAGCAGGTCATGCGATTGGTCAAGCTAGCCACTCTCTCATACCAAGCATCTGGTCTCGCCTTAATTTGTATCTTCCCCCCCCCCTTTCTCTATAATCAAGTGCTCCCCTATCTCCCTATAATTGTACCATGTACTTTCAATAAACGCATGGGATCTAATATGCTGTATGCATGGCTAACTTAACCCGAGCTGTATCCCTTTACCTTAATCTTAACCCTATACCTGACCCTATTCCTAAACTTACTCCAAAAAAAAAAAACAAGTAATACCGACAGAAAATAACCTCAGCATTAGAATACTTAACTATGTCAGAGATCATCTAAGAACCCATCTACCATCCCTATAGCTGTACCCGAACCCATCCACCATCCCTAAAACTGTACCTGAAACCCATCCACCACATGTAGGAGATTATCTAAGAACCCATCTAGCATCCCTTTAACTCTAACTGAACCCATCAACCATCCCTACAGCTATACCCGAACCCATCTACAATCCCTATAACTGTTCTGAACCCATCCACCGTCCCTATAACTGTACCCGAGCCCATTTGAAATCCCTATAACTGAACCCTAAATTTCTATGATAGTTAATTAACAAGGTGCTTTAGCTATTTTATGGCTGGTATATATAGCCTAGACAGTAATCCCTGAACCTGAAATTCAAACCATATTCTGACTTTAATTATAATCCTGCCCTCATCCATATATTAGCCTTCACCCTAATCCTAACCTCAAATTGACATCTGCAAAAAAATAATAATAATAATAACCACTCAAGCTACTACGCTGTATTGTCCTGCTGTCTAACATACACAAACTTCTCTCCATCAAACCGCATAACCTGGATCAACCCTAAATACCCGCCATTCATTCGCCATGCTTAATACTAAATGCTCATGAACGAATGCATCAAATAAGCTAAATGACAACTCCACGAATATCCCCATATATTACCGGATAGTGAATCATTCTGTCACCCTTTCTCTTGGCAAATAATATATGGCGAAATCAAAACAAAACTAGACTAAAAAAACAAGAATACTAATAAAAAACGAAACAAATCTACACAAATTCTACTAGATGAATGGGTAGGATTTAATTATGTTCGGTAACTAGATTATGTTAATGCTGTCCATTCTTAGCTATGTGTATACTTACGAGGAAGAACTGAAGAAAAAATAACAAACATGTCATACAAAATTGATGTGTAAACATACCTAAACCAAGTTTTAAGTGTTTTAATATTTTAGTTTTTAGTGTTCTTTTTGATAAAAACTTATTTCTGAAATACCCAGTCGTATATGTTTTTCTTGAAGTTTTAGCTATGCTTTAACTTTCTTAAAACTACATTATACTTACAGTTAATATGTCCAAGTGCCTTTTTTTTAAATGTGTAAACAATATGGTATTATAAGTTAAATTTCAGTACAACAAGATAGAATTTTATGGTCTTTTTCAATTTAAAGTTTTCAAGCTGTAGTTAATTTAACTAACAAAGGTTTCCCCCTGGAGAGTTTCTGGGTTACTACCAGAGTCAGTTAAACTATAGAGTGAATTGATTTCAGTGAGACTTAACTACGAAAGGGTCGTCCATAAATGAGATCACAACATTTTGGTTC
>NW_026733427.1:0-15770 GCF_028476545.2 Physella acuta
TTTTGACCTAGTTACGTAATTTAATTACTTTGATTGTATTTTTATTTTGTTTAATTTGTTTGTTTACTTGTTGTTTAATTTAATTACTTTGTTTATATTGTGTAATTTTTATTAACGAGTTACGTAATTTGATTATTTGTTTACTTTTTAATTATTTTTTATTGACGAGTTACGTAATTTGATTATTTGTTTACTTTTTAATTATTTTTATTTTGTTTATTTTTAATTTTATTTTATTTTATAATTAGTTAAATTATTATTAACTAGTTACGTAATTTGATTTTAATTACTTTTGTTTATTTATTTATTTGATATATTTCTTTTCTTTGTTGTTTAATGTTGTTTATTTATTTGAATGTATGTATGTTTTAAATAAAAGACTAACACTAGCATGTACTAGAACAGTCTTTGTATAGGTACCATTCTTCAACACAACGAACGTTACAAAAATAGAACATCCATTAAAGATAACGATCAGCCACAGCTGTTACGTATCGACCCGCCCGCGAAGTTTTCTCACCGCTGCCCGTTTTAATGGGAATGTATTGATCGCAGCCGCTGGCCCATCACAGCATGATGTCCCACCTAATTAAATTTTTTTTTTTGTTATGCTTCACCGAGTTACCCCCGCTCGGTTGACGGGTTATGGTAATTAACGACATACATTAAGTAGCTTTCCGCGAAGCACTTAGGTCATTATGCAACAGCTGTTGTGCGACAGCTGGTGCTGTAATTAGGCCGTTCAACCGGATAAATGACCGCGAAAATTGTGTTCTAATCACTTCAACTTCGGACTTCAAATCAAGCGTCACCGCGACTTATCCAGCCTGCGACCTCTGTTGACTCCTGAGACTAAACCCACGCCAGCTTTACCAACCATCACATCCACCTAACCCTATACGGACCACATCTTTTGTGCGTGTTTATTCTATTAAAGGTAAGGTTAATATTACTTTTTTTGTTTTAAGGGAGCTAACCCCATTAAAATACCCTTTAAATAAATAAGTATCTAAATAAGTATTCATATGTATTCCTTTTAGTGTACAACCGACCCTACGAGACAGACTAACCATCGACCGAACCTATTGAGCTACCTACCCATCCCCGAGGCATCCACTGAACCAAACGTTCCACCTACATCCAACTACACCATTTCGGATCTCCACATACAGTTAACTTCACGTTCAGCTTACGCGTTCAAACCCATAGGTACGTTTCATTTTTAATTTTGTTTTGTTTTAAGTATGTATTTTATTTTATGCATTTTATTTTATGTATTTATTTTTATTCTACAGCCAACGACCTACCCAAGCATCCGACTACTAGACACTTCGTCAATAATGGAAGCCGCCCAGTCTACCACCCATCCAGCCATGAGCCGTAACAAGTGTGACATATGCAACCGTGTGTTCACCCGCAAAGACGGTTTGACAAGACATCACGACTCTGTTCACCGCCGACAAGGACATCTCTGTACAACATGCGGGAATCTATTTACACGACTTGACAATTTAACAAGACATTGTAAAACAACACACACCAACCAAACATCACCCACCGACACCCCATCAGCAACCGATAGACAAACTCCACAACCACTATACGTGACCGACAGACAAACCATGCAACCCCTAGCAGCGATCCAAACAACTCGTACCATGACCAACACTATTCCATTAAAGCGACATACGATGTATGACGACATAGCAAACAACAAACGCGTAAAGACTAACAACGACAGTAACGTTAATTCACACACCACTATTTTTCCTGTAGACGACCTACCCATGATACGTTATACATGTGACATATGTGAGCATGCATTCACCTGCAAACATGGTTTGAAACGACATCACGATACGGCACACAGACGACGAAGACATACATGTAGAGAATGTTTGCAAGAATTTACAAGAAAATATAATTTAACGAACCACTATAAAATACCACACACCATCAAAACATCACCAGACGACACATCAGCGACCGACACGAATATCCCATAGGATGACTTCTCACAGACATCTCCTTACACCCAACACAGAAACTCACTTTCTTACTTTTATATTAAAAGACAAGTAGACACAATGTGACATCTCCCCTAGACTGTAGACCGATGGGGTTGTTTTTATTCAATAAAAATTTATTATATATGGTCTTTTGTGATTTTTTAATGTGTTATTGTTTTGTTACTTGTCCCTGAAAGTTATGTAACTCGGTATCCTGTATAAGAGGTATGACTGGAATCAAAATCACGGGAGAGAACGTGACGTACATCGCGATATTTGAAAACAGGGCGATGTTTAACCTCAACCAAAAAAGACAATGAACCTAGAAGGAAGACGAATATATATCTTAGTCTTGCAGCAGATTACCTTCCCATGTTCACTTTAGTATTACAGTTTTCATCAAACTTCTTTTTGACTTGAACTTCGTTAATTTTTGAGGTGGATTGACAAACAATGACGAGAAGCCGCGTTGGTGTTAACAATCTTTTATTTACAGACCAGCCATGATGGTAAGAGAGAGAGAGAGAGTGAGAAGTGGCGAGAGACTTATATACATAACAACATGTAAGGGACATCACTCAAGATAACAATATAAATATAATACTAATACAGAAGAGTGAGTTCCCTTGACCTCACAATTATTTCAATCTATTACATCCCTTTACCCTTAGAACACAATAACACATCTCTCAATAGAACAATTGATAGTATCCTAAAATCACCAATTATATTGTAACATGAACACTATGGTAGATTACATCCTTGCAAACAATGCACAATATGCTACAACATAATCAAGATACAAAACAATGATGTCAAAGTCCTTTTGACCCTTAAAATCATAGGTCTAACTTATTTGGGACTTTGATTGTCCTGCTTGACCTTCTCAGTGGCTTTTGATTTGGTGACTCAATATTCTGACCATCTGGATTCTCTATCTCAGGAGGTCTAGGATTTAAATCATTAACTCCAGAATTTACATTTTCTGACTCCAGACAACTTGGTTCACTCATATCAACAGAACTTGGTTGTGAAACAAACTGAGTTGGTGTGAACTGTTCAGATTTGGTGGGATTGACAGATTCACACTTATTATCTGCACAAGTTATTTTTAACTTTATAAGACACAGGTCCTGTACATTGAACAATTTGACCTGGTATCCATTTTTCCTTTCTCCCATAATTTCTTAGATACACATTCTTATTAACACCAAATTCTCTTTCAATGAATGTTTGTCATGATTTAATGGAACTATTTTTGAATTGGCATCTGAAAGTATTATGCTGTTATTCAGATCCTTGACTGACATAGATTTCTTTGATTGATCAATTTTCTCAGGTAATCTGATAGTGCTTTCCTGGTAACCAAAAATACTGTTTATGAGTAATATTCTGGACCATATCACTTTGCAACTGTGATCCAGTATTTGAAATGGGTGCATTAAATGGCAAAAATCTTTTTCCTTTTCTTTTGATGTTACCCTTTTAGTTTCTGTAAGTGCTAATGATGTTAGCAAAGTTGTTTGATGATCACAGTCCTTCTTACTAATGTATTCTCTTTAAAACATTTGAAATTGCCATATCACCATAATCATTTATTAAGTTACAAGTACTTTGTTTAGGCAACTCTGACTGATAATGGACTGCATCTTCTCCATCTTTTATATTATCTTCACAAAGGTTTTTATTTCTTATTTTATATGGCTTTAAGTCATCATTCACAGACTCTTCAGGCCAACCATTCTTACAGTACTCATATACTTTTATTAAGCACTCATCTTTTTGTGTTTCTCTCTTAATATCATTCACATTTATATTGGAGTTATCCCTAATAGTGAAGAGAACAAATACATCTTCTGGTACATAGCTCAGGCTTTGGTTTTTTAAAGGTAATCTACTAAGACTATCTGCACTATTATCAGATCCAGGTTTGTATTTCAATTCATAATTGTATGCAGTTAGTGTGATAGCCCATCTTTGAATTCTTGGAGAGGCATGCTCAGGTAGGGTTTTGTTTTCTCCAAATAAACCTAGCAATGGTTTATGATCTGTAAAGATGGTGAACTTCCTACCAAACAGAAACTTATGAAATTTCTTAACACCAAAAATGATAGCTAAGCCTTCCCTATCTAACTGAGAATAATTTTTCTCAGCCTGGTTCAAAGATCTACTGGCAAAAGCAATGGGTCTGTCACCCTTCTCATCCATGTGGGACAAGACTGCTCCTACACCATCTGGTGAAGCATCACATGTTAATATAAGTCTTTTCCCTGGGCCATAGTGAGTTAGTAAGGTGTCAGCAGACAAAGCCTCTTTTGCTGTATTAAAAGCAGCTTCTTGTTGTTTACCCCAGTGCCAAGTTGCATTTTTCTGTAGCAGCTTGTACAGTGGTGATAGTTTACCAGACAGATTTCCTATGAACTTTGCATAGTAATTTATCAAGCCCAAAAAAGCTCTTAGTTGTTGGGTATTTTCAGGTTTGGGTGCTTCTTTAATGGCTTTTGTTTTCTCAGGTTGAGGTCTGATACCTTGCTTGCTTAATATATAACCAAGAAAACTAATTTCTGTCAGCATGAATTGACATTTATCTTTGTTTATCTTTAAACTTTTTTTACCAACAATTTTTAATACTTTATCAAGTGTTTTAAGATGTTCAGTGTCATTCTTACCAGTTATGTACACATTGTCAAAGTACACACAAACATTTGGAATATCCTTAAAAATACTGTCCATGACAGCTTGGAAAATTCCAGGGCTAGATGATATGCCAAAACATAGTCTTTCATATTGGTAGAGTCCTTTATGTGTGTTTATTGTCGTATAGACTTTTGAATCTGGATGCAGTTCTAGTTGAGTGTAAGCATGACTAAAGTCTAATTCAGTGAATTTGTCTCCTCCTGCCAAATTCAAAGAAATTTCCTCAATGTTAGGTATAGGGTACCTATTTAGCTCTATTTGCTTATTCAGTGTAGTTTTATAATCTCCACAAATTCTTATAGAACCATCCTTCTTTAACACTGGCACAATGGATGTCGCCCAATCGGAATAGTCTACCTTCTTTATGATGCCATTAGATTCCAATCTACTTAGCTCATTTTCAATTTTATTCCTTATTGCATAAGGTGGAACTCTAGCTTTGCAGTATCTTGGATTTGTGTCTTTAATGCTTAACTTCACTGTTCTATCATTTAGTAATCCTGGATTACTAAAAACACATTTATTTTCAGCTATAACTTTATCTAGTGACGTAAGACTAGATTCTTTTACATTCTTCAATGAACAAATACTCTCCCAATTTAACTTAAGATCACTTAACCAGTTCCTACCTAGTAATGGCGGTCCATTTCCTTCAACCACAAGAAGAGGAAGTTTAACACTTTGACCATTATAACTTACATGAACCATACACTCTCCTATTACCGGAACATTGTCACCAGTGTATGTTGTTAGACACTTGTGACATGGCTGTAGAGGCACTGATCCTCCTGTTACAGCGTCAAAATCTTTCTTTGTTATGACTGTTAGAGATGCTCCAGTGTCAAGTTGGAAGCTGATGCTCTTACCGTTGATATAAACTGGTACATTGATGGGAGCATGACTTATTGATTTCACAGAGAACAGGTTGAAATCCGGCTGCGAATCAATTTGAGCATTTTCACAGGTAGAGTGGTTCATTGGTTGGGTTAGGTAGTCTTGGTGAGAGTTAACATAGTGCTGCTTTTGGTTGCGGTACTGTCTTGACTGGCTAGATTTAGCAACAGACGAAGACTTTGCAAAGCAGGCCTTAGCAATGTGACCTTGCTTACCGCACTTATAACAAGTTGTTAACTTGAACTTGCACCGATGAGATGCATGGGGACCTTTGCATCGATGACATTTTTGATAATTATTACTAGATTTAGATCTAGGATTTGAACGTGCAGGCTGTTGAATATCTCTTGCACCCTACCTACATCGACAACTTTGTCCGCCGCCCTCGCCCCCGTCCCTAGTATGAACTCGGTTACCAACAATTTCAAAACATGCATGTTCCGAGTTCAAAACCAACCTTCACCGACACTACTATGAACTCGGCCCCTAACACTTCCAAAACATGCCTGTACTAACTTTGAAACCACCATCGGTGAAAACTTCACCGACCTTAGTATGGACTCTACACCTACCGATTCCAAAACATGGATGTTCCGAGTTCAAAACCAACCTTCACCGACACTAGTATGAACTCGGCTACCAACAATTCCAAAACATGCATGTTCCGAGTTCAAAACCAACCTTCACCGACACTAGTATGAACTCGGCTACCAACAATTCCCAAACATGCATGTTCCGAGTTCAAAACCAACCTTCACCGACACTAGTATGAACTCGGCTACCAACAATTCCCAAACATGCATGTAACAACTTTCCAACCTGCTTCAGTGCTAACAAAATTCCCCGACCCTAGTATGAACTCTACACCTAGCAATTCCTAAACATCCATGTACCAACTTTGTAACCTACATCGGTGAAAACTTCACCGACCTTAGTTTAACTCTACCTAACAATTCCAATGATGCATATACGAACTTTGTAACCTGCCTCGGTGAAAACACCCCCGTCCCTAGTCTGAACTCGGTTACCAACAATTTCAAAACATGCATGCTCCGAGTTCAAAACCAACCTTCACCGACACTAGTATGAACTCGGCTACCAACAATTCCTAAACATGCATGTACCAACTTTGCAACCTGCCTCGGTGTTAACAAAAACTCCTCTGACCCTAGTATGAACTCGGTTACCAACAATTTCAAAACATACATGTTCCGAGATCAAAACCAACCTTCACCGACACTAGTATGAACTCGGCTACCATCAATTCCTAAACATGCATGTGCCAACTTTGCAACCTGCCTCAGTGTTAGCAAAACTCCCCGACCCTAGTATGGACTCTACACCTACCGATTCCAAAACATGAATGTTCCGAGTTCAAAACCAACCTCGGTGAAAACTTCACCAACCTTAGTTTAACTCTCCCTAACAATTCCAAAACATGCATGGTCTAGATTCGAACCCTGCCTCGGTGAAAACGTCACCGACTCGTGTATAAAATCTGTCCCAACCAACTCCAAACCTTCCCTGGGCACCCGAATAAAAATAACTCACCCAGCCCCTTAATCAATAAAAATTATTGATTTGTATTTTAGAGTGATTAGGTTGAATGATATGTATGCTAATGTCATATCATATTTAGATTTTACGTCATTATTTTGGTGAACTTTAAATGTAGACATTTTAAACGGTGTGTCATTTGACACGACGTACTATAACGTTGTTGTTTTTTAAAACTTGAAGTTTATAATCTTAAGCAAATTTTTACTAAGGTGATCAAAAATTAAGATGACAATGTAGGATATAGAAAAAGAAAATACATTGAGTGGTAAAAATAAAAAAATGTCATTAGACGTAATGTATTATGTATAAGTAAACTTTCTTAAAAATTAACGAAGTTCAAGTCAAAAAGAAGTTTGATGAAAACTGTAATACTAAAGTGAACATGGGAAGGTAATCTGCTGCAAGACTAAGATATATATTCGTCTTCCTTCTAGGTTCATTGTCTTTTTTGGTTGAGGTTAAACATCGCCCTGTTTTCAAATATCGCGATGTACGTCACGTTCTCTCCCGTGATTTTGATTCCAGTCATACCTCTTATACAGGATACCGAGTTACATAACTTTCAGGGACAAGTAACAAAACAATAACACATTAAAAAATCACAAAAGACCATATATAATAAATTTTTATTGAATAAAAACAACCCCATCGGTCTACAGTCTAGGGGAGATGTCACATTGTGTCTACTTGTCTTTTAATATAAAAGTAAGAAAGTGAGTTTCTGTGTTGGGTGTAAGGAGATGTCTGTGAGAAGTCATCCTATGGGATATTCGTGTCGGTCGCTGATGTGTCGTCTGGTGATGTTTTGATCAAAACCAACCTTCACCGACACTAGTATGAACTCGGCTACCATCAATTCCTAAACATGCATGTGCCAACTTTGCAACCTGCCTCAGTGTTAGCAAAACTCCCCGACCCTAGTATGGACTCTACACCTACCGATTCCAAAACATGAATGTTCCGAGTTCAAAACCAACCTCGGTGAAAACTTCACCAACCTTAGTTTAACTCTCCCTAACAATTCCAAAACATGCATGGTCTAGATTCGAACCCTGCCTCGGTGAAAACGTCACCGACTCGTGTATAAAATCTGTCCCAACCAACTCCAAACCTTCCCTGGGCACCCGAATAAAAATAACTCACCCAGCCCCTTAATCAATAAAAATTATTGATTTGTATTTTAGAGTGATTAGGTTGAATGATATGTATGCTAATGTCATATCATATTTAGATTTTACGTCATTATTTTGGTGAACTTTAAATGTAGACATTTTAAACGGTGTGTCATTTGACACGACGTACTATAACGTTGTTGTTTTTTAAAACTTGAAGTTTATAATCTTAAGCAAATTTTTACTAAGGTGATCAAAAATTAAGATGACAATGTAGGATATAGAAAAAGAAAATACATTGAGTGGTAAAAATAAAAAAATGTCATTAGACGTAATGTATTATGTATAAGTAAACTTTCTTAAAAATTGTAATAGATTGAAATAATTGTGAGGTCAAGGGAACTCACTCTTCTGTATTAGTATTATATTTATATTGTTATCTTGAGTGATGTCCCTTACATGTTGTTATGTATATAGTCTCTCGCCACTTCTCACTTCCTCTCTTACCATAATGGCGTCTGTACATAATAAAGATTGTTAACACCAACGCGGCTTCTCGTCATTGTTTGTCAATCCACCTCATTTGGCGACGAGGATAAACATCTACTAGAAAGAGCACCTACTTACGCAAAAAAGAGGTTTGCTAGAGCTTATTAGCTAATTATTTCTAGAATTATGGCGCTGTATGGCCAAATAAAAGAATTTGATGCGAATGATGAAATCATTCAAGATTACCTAGAGAGGTTAAGCTTTTACCTAGAAGCTAACAACGTGACGATAGAAGCCAAAAAGAGAGCTGTTTTGTTAACAGTCATAGGGCCTCAACAATTTAGGCTACTAAAGGACTTATGCGCTCCAGCTAGTCTAAATACCAAGAGCTTTAACGAGCTGAGCAAATTGCTAACAGACCACCATGCGCCTACCCCATCAAAGTTTTTATGTAGAGCTAGATTTGACAGTAGGACTCGTCAACCAAACGAGCCAATATCAGAATATGTTGCTGCTTTACGTCATTTAAGTGAATTTTGTGAATTCGGAGACACGCTGTCTGACAGATTATGTGAAAAGTTTGTGACAGGTGTAAACAGCCCTGATATTCAAAGAAAGTTGCTGCTCGAGTCAGATCTAAAATTGGAAAAAGCAATACAACTTGCAATGTCATTCCAGCAGTCATCAGATGCGGCGAGATCTTTAGCACCTTCAGAGATCCATGCAGTAAACAGCAGGTTAGTCAACAAACATCAACCCCATCAGAGCATTCCAACTTATGCTAAACAGCCTGCTCGTTCAAATCCTAGATCTAAATCTAGTAATAATTATCAAAAATGTCATCGATGCAAAGGTCCCCATGCATCTCATCGGTGCAAGTTCAAGTTAACAACTTGTTATAAGTGCGGTAAGCAAGGTCACATTGCTAAGGCCTGCTTTGCAAAGTCTTCGTCTGTTGCTAAATCTAGCCAGTCAAGACAGTACCGCAACCAAAAGCAGCACTATGTTAACTCTCACCAAGACTACCTAACCCAACCAATGAACCACTCTACCTGTGAAAATGCTCAAATTGATTCGCAGCCGGATTTCAACCTGTTCTCTGTGAAATCAATAAGTCATGCTCCCATCAATGTACCAGTTTATATCAACGGTAAGAGCATCAGCTTCCAACTTGACACTGGAGCATCTCTAACAGTCATAACAAAGAAAGATTTTGACGCTGTAACAGGAGGATCAGTGCCTCTACAGCCATGTCACAAGTGTCTAACAACATACACTGGTGACAATGTTCCGGTAATAGGAGAGTGTATGGTTCATGTAAGTTATAATGGTCAAAGTGTTAAACTTCCTCTTCTTGTGGTTGAAGGAAATGGACCGCCATTACTAGGTAGGAACTGGTTAAGTGATCTTAAGTTAAATTGGGAGAGTATTTGTTCATTGAAGAATGTAAAAGAATCTAGTCTTACGTCACTAGATAAAGTTATAGCTGAAAATAAATGTGTTTTTAGTAATCCAGGATTACTAAATGATAGAACAGTGAAGTTAAGCATTAAAGACACAAATCCAAGATACTGCAAAGCTAGAGTTCCACCTTATGCAATAAGGAATAAAATTGAAAATGAGCTAAGTAGATTGGAATCTAATGGCATCATAAAGAAGGTAGACTATTCCGATTGGGCGACATCCATTGTGCCAGTGTTAAAGAAGGATGGTTCTATAAGAATTTGTGGAGATTATAAAACTACACTGAATAAGCAAATAGAGCTAAATAGGTACCCTATACCTAACATTGAGGAAATTTCTTTGAATTTGGCAGGAGGAGACAAATTCACTGAATTAGACTTTAGTCATGCTTACACTCAACTAGAACTGCATCCAGATTCAAAAGTCTATACGACAATAAACACACATAAAGGACTCTACCAATATGAAAGACTATGTTTTGGCATATCATCTAGCCCTGGAATTTTCCAAGCTGTCATGGACAGTATTTTTAAGGATATTCCAAATGTTTGTGTGTACTTTGACAATGTGTACATAACTGGTAAGAATGACACTGAACATCTTAAAACACTTGATAAAGTATTAAAAATTGTTGGTAAAAAAAGTTTAAAGATAAACAAAGATAAATGTCAATTCATGCTGACAGAAATTAGTTTTCTTGGTTATATATTAAGCAAGCAAGGTATCAGACCTCAACCTGAGAAAACAAAAGCCATTAAAGAAGCACCCAAACCTGAAAATACCCAACAACTAAGAGCTTTTTTGGGCTTGATAAATTACTATGCAAAGTTCATAGGAAATCTGTCTGGTAAACTATCACCACTGTACAAGCTGCTACAGAAAAATGCAACTTGGCACTGGGGTAAACAACAAGAAGCTGCTTTTAATACAGCAAAAGAGGCTTTGTCTGCTGACACCTTACTAACTCACTATGGCCCAGGGAAAAGACTTATATTAACATGTGATGCTTCACCAGATGGTGTAGGAGCAGTCTTGTCCCACATGGATGAGAAGGGTGACAGACCCATTGCTTTTGCCAGTAGATCTTTGAACCAGGCTGAGAAAAATTATTCTCAGTTAGATAGGGAAGGCTTAGCTATCATTTTTGGTGTTAAGAAATTTCATAAGTTTCTGTTTGGTAGGAAGTTCACCATCTTTACAGATCATAAACCATTGCTAGGTTTATTTGGAGAAAACAAAACCCTACCTGAGCATGCCTCTCCAAGAATTCAAAGATGGGCTATCACACTAACTGCATACAATTATGAATTGAAATACAAACCTGGATCTGATAATAGTGCAGATAGTCTTAGTAGATTACCTTTAAAAAACCAAAGCCTGAGCTATGTACCAGAAGATGTATTTGTTCTCTTCACTATTAGGGATAACTCCAATATAAATGTGAATGATATTAAGAGAGAAACACAAAAAGATGAGTGCTTAATAAAAGTATATGAGTACTGTAAGAATGGTTGGCCTGAAGAGTCTGTGAATGATGACTTAAAGCCATATAAAATAAGAAATAAAAACCTTTGTGAAGATAATATAAAAGATGGAGAAGATGCAGTCCATTATCAGTCAGAGTTGCCTAAACAAAGTACTTGTAACTTAATAAATGATTATGGTGATATGGCAATTTCAAATGTTTTAAAGAGAATACATTAGTAAGAAGGACTGTGATCATCAAACAACTTTGCTAACATCATTAGCACTTACAGAAACTAAAAGGGTAACATCAAAAGAAAAGGAAAAAGATTTTTGCCATTTAATGCACCCATTTCAAATACTGGATCACAGTTGCAAAGTGATATGGTCCAGAATATTACTCATAAACAGTATTTTTGGTTACCAGGAAAGCACTATCAGATTACCTGAGAAAATTGATCAATCAAAGAAATCTATGTCAGTCAAGGATCTGAATAACAGCATAATACTTTCAGATGCCAATTCAAAAATAGTTCCATTAAATCATGACAAACATTCATTGAAAGAGAATTTGGTGTTAATAAGAATGTGTATCTAAGAAATTATGGGAGAAAGGAAAAATGGATACCAGGTCAAATTGTTCAATGTACAGGACCTGTGTCTTATAAAGTTAAAAATAACTTGTGCAGATAATAAGTGTGAATCTGTCAATCCCACCAAATCTGAACAGTTCACACCAACTCAGTTTGTTTCACAACCAAGTTCTGTTGATATGAGTGAACCAAGTTGTCTGGAGTCAGAAAATGTAAATTCTGGAGTTAATGATTTAAATCCTAGACCTCCTGAGATAGAGAATCCAGATGGTCAGAATATTGAGTCACCAAATCAAAAGCCACTGAGAAGGTCAAGCAGGACAATCAAAGTCCCAAATAAGTTAGACCTATGATTTTAAGGGTCAAAAGGACTTTGACATCATTGTTTTGTATCTTGATTATGTTGTAGCATATTGTGCATTGTTTGCAAGGATGTAATCTACCATAGTGTTCATGTTACAATATAATTGGTGATTTTAGGATACTATCAATTGTTCTATTGAGAGATGTGTTATTGTGTTCTAAGGGTAAAGGGATGTAATAGATTGAAATAATTGTGAGGTCAAGGGAACTCACTCTTCTGTATTAGTATTATATTTATATTGTTATCTTGAGTGATGTCCCTTACATGTTGTTATGTATATAAGTCTCTCGCCACTTCTCACTCTCTCTCTCTCTCTTACCATCATGGCTGGTCTGTAAATAAAAGATTGTTAACACCAACGCGGCTTCTCGTCATTGTTTGTCAATCCACCTCAAAAATTAACGAAGTTCAAGTCAAAAAGAAGTTTGATGAAAACTGTAATACTAAAGTGAACATGGGAAGGTAATCTGCTGCAAGACTAAGATATATATTCGTCTTCCTTCTAGGTTCATTGTCTTTTTTGGTTGAGGTTAAACATCGCCCTGTTTTCAAATATCGCGATGTACGTCACGTTCTCTCCCGTGATTTTGATTCCAGTCATACCTCTTATACAGGATACCGAGTTACATAACTTTCAGGGACAAGTAACAAAACAATAACACATTAAAAAATCACAAAAGACCATATATAATAAATTTTTATTGAATAAAAACAACCCCATCGGTCTACAGTCTAGGGGAGATGTCACATTGTGTCTACTTGTCTTTTAATATAAAAGTAAGAAAGTGAGTTTCTGTGTTGGGTGTAAGGAGATGTCTGTGAGAAGTCATCCTATGGGATATTCGTGTCGGTCGCTGATGTGTCGTCTGGTGATGTTTTGATGGTGTGTGGTATTTTATAGTGGTTCGTTAAATTATATTTTCTTGTAAATTCTTGCAAACATTCTCTACATGTATGTCTTCGTCGTCTGTGTGCCGTATCGTGATGTCGTTTCAAACCATGTTTGCAGGTGAATGCATGCTCACATATGTCACATGTATAACGTATCATGGGTAGGTCGTCTACAGGAAAAATAGTGGTGTGTGAATTAACGTTACTGTCGTTGTTAGTCTTTACGCGTTTGTTGTTTGCTATGTCGTCATACATCGTATGTCGCTTTAATGGAATAGTGTTGGTCATGGTACGAGTTGTTTGGATCGCTGCTAGGGGTTGCATGGTTTGTCTGTCGGTCACGTATAGTGGTTGTGGAGTTTGTCTATCGGTTGCTGATGGGGTGTCGGTGGGTGATGTTTGGTTGGTGTGTGTTGTTTTACAATGTCTTGTTAAATTGTCAAGTCGTGTAAATAGATTCCCGCATGTTGTACAGAGATGTCCTTGTCGGCGGTGAACAGAGTCGTGATGTCTTGTCAAACCGTCTTTGCGGGTGAACACACGGTTGCATATGTCACACTTGTTACGGCTCATGGCTGGATGGGTGGTAGACTGGGCGGCTTCCATTATTGACGAAGTGTCTAGTAGTCGGATGCTTGGGTAGGTCGTTGGCTGTAGAATAAAAATAAATACATAAAATAAAATGCATAAAATAAAATACATACTTAAAACAAAACAAAATTAAAAATGAAACGTACCTATGGGTTTGAACGCGTAAGCTGAACGTGAAGTTAACTGTATGTGGAGATCCGAAATGGTGTAGTTGGATGTAGGTGGAACGTTTGGTTCAGTGGATGCCTCGGGGATGGGTAGGTAGCTCAATAGGTTCGGTCGATGGTTAGTCTGTCTCGTAGGGTCGGTTGTACACTAAAAGGAATACATATGAATACTTATTTAGATACTTATTTATTTAAAGGGTATTTTAATGGGGTTAGCTCCCTTAAAACAAAAAAAGTAATATTAACCTTACCTTTAATAGAATAAACACGCACAAAAGATGTGGTCCGTATAGGGTTAGGTGGATGTGATGGTTGGTAAAGCTGGCGTGGGTTTAGTCTCAGGAGTCAACAGAGGTCGCAGGCTGGATAAGTCGCGGTGACGCTTGATTTGAAGTCCGAAGTTGAAGTGATTAGAACACAATTTTCGCGGTCATTTATCCGGTTGAACGGCCTAATTACAGCACCAGCTGTCGCACAACAGCTGTTGCATAATGACCTAAGTGCTTCGCGGAAAGCTACTTAATGTATGTCGTTAATTACCATAACCCGTCAACCGAGCGGGGGTAACTCGGTGAAGCATAACAAAAAAAAAAATTTAATTAGGTGGGACATCATGCTGTGATGGGCCAGCGGCTGCGATCAATACATTCCCATTAAAACGGGCAGCGGTGAGAAAACTTCGCGGGCGGGTCGATACGTAACAGCTGTGGCTGATCGTTATCTTTAATGGATGTTCTATTTTTGTAACGTTCGTTGTGTTGAAGAATGGTACCTATACAAAGACTGTTCTAGTACATGCTAGTGTTAGTCTTTTATTTAAAACATACATACATTCAAATAAATAAACAACATTAAACAACAAAGAAAAGAAATATATCAAATAAATAAATAAACAAAAGTAATTAAAATCAAATTACGTAACTAGTTAATAATAATTTAACTAATTATAAAATAAAATAAAATTAAAAATAAACAAAATAAAAATAATTAAAAAGTAAACAAATAATCAAATTACGTAACTCGTCAATAAAAAATAATTAAAAAGTAAACAAATAATCAAATTACGTAACTCGTTAATAAAAATTACACAATATAAACAAAGTAATTAAATTAAACAACAAGTAAACAAACAAATTAAACAAAATAAAAATACAATCAAAGTAATTAAATTACGTAACTAGGTCAAAAATTAATTAAAATGAATTTCAAACAAATAAGCAAATTACGTAACTCGTTAATAAAAATTACACAATATAAACAAAGTAATTAAATTAAACAACAAGTAAACAAACTAATTAAACAATCAAAGTAATTAAATTACATAACTAGTCAATAAAAATTCAAACTAATTATAAAATAAAATTAAAATTACGTAACTAGATACAAAATAAATAAAAATCAAATTAATTAAACTTATTAAAAATAAAATAATTAAATTAAAAATAAACAAAATAAAAATAATTAAAAAGTTAAAA